>NC_057742.1:23341908-23366421 GCF_004010195.1 Chiloscyllium plagiosum
GGGGGAGGTGTGGGCGCAAGTTTTGCATTTCTTGCGGTTGCAGGGGAAGGTGCCAGGAGTGGAGGTTGGGTTGGTGGGGGAGTGGACCTGATGAGGGAGTCGCGGAGGGAGTGGTCTTTCCGGAACGCTGATAGGGGAGGGATGGGAAATATATCCTCGGTGGTGGGGTCTGTTTGGGGGTGGCGGAAATGACGAAGGATAATACGATGTATCTGGAGTTGGTGGGGTTCTGTCCTGGGGGCGATTGGAGGGGCGGGGCTCAAAGGCAGAGGAGCGGGAAGTGGAGGAGATGCGGTGGAGAGCATCGTCAACCACATCGGAGGGGAAATTGAGGTCTTTGAAGAAGGAGGCCATCTGGGTTGTTCAGTATTGGAATTGGTCCTCCTGGGAGCAGATGCGGCGTAGGCGAAAGAATTGGGAATATTGGCGGGGGCTAGGGAATTGGGAAACAAGCTCAGAAAACCTCAAACTTTTTGGACAATTGCAAACACCGAGGGTCTTGCATGCTAGACCAATCAATACGTTCAATTTAAAAAAAAGCAAAGAACTGTGGATACTGGAAAGCAAAAGAAAAACAGAAATTGATGGAAAAACTCAGGTCTGCCAGCATTGGAGAAGGAAAAACAGGAAACATTTCAGGTCCAGTCACCCTTCTTTAGAACGTCACACGTTGAGTTATCTAGGGAATGGCATTAAATTCTGACTTTGTCTACATCCCATCAATAAATTTGTTTAAAAAAAAAGCAAGGAACGTACTTTGACATAATTTAGTACAGCACCCAAATATTGCCTGACAACACACACAGAATTATCTTTGTTGAGGTCTGAAAATGGATAGGAACTCAACTTGTGACAACATGTTGTCAAGTATCTCTGAACCTTTCTTCTACTGATAAATGGTTTGTTAAGTGTAATAGCAATTCCAAATGTGAAAAGGGCGAATGACAGGGACCATCCATAGTTACATAAACAGGGCATCAAGTCCAGTTAATCCTGTTTGGCAAAGCAGGATGGGGCTGGAGATCCTAGAAAGCCAACTTTACCCTTATCTCAATAAAGAAACCGATCTCTGATGCTGAATCACAATTTCAAACACAAAGAAAACATAAAACTGTAGCAATGTCTGAACAATTCGAGCATGTTGGAACCGTGCTCTGAAGGAAGGAATCTGTAGATAAGTAGTGGAGGTTAACACAGGGGAGAAAGCTCTGGGATCCAGCGGCCTGCACACACATTGACTGAGGAATCTGTGATCATTCTCAACTGTTCAGGCCCTTCAACACCGGCCTTTCCTAAATAATGGATCAGGCCTCCGGCCCAGGAAAGGCTACATCCAAGAGCGTCGACCAGCAGCCGGCAAACCCCCGGGATGAGGGAGGGGCCCGGGGCCCAGCAGCCGGCAGACCCCCGGGATGAGGGAGGGCCCGGGGCCCAGCAGCCGGTAAACCCCGGGATGAGGGGGGGGCCGGGGCCCAGCAGCCGGCAAACCCCCAGGATGAGGGAGGGCCCGGGGCCCAGCAGCCGGCAGACCCCGGGCAGGCCTCAGGTGCCAGTCATGGTGGGGGGTAAAGTGCCGCCAGCAGCACTCAAACCTCCCTCCCCCTCCGCACACCCGGCCCGTGTACAAACTCGGGCTCAAATACTGAGCTCACCCGGTACAACACTCACCCGAGCCCGGCCCCGGCAGCCGCTCTCCGCTCTCGCCGCCCGCCGCGTCCGTGCGTCTTAAAGCGAGACGCCACTGACGGTGCTCACGTGTCTTAAAGCAAGACCTTCCCTTCCTGCAGCCCCGTGCCTCTGAAAAGACTGTCACCGAGGACACCTCTGTACCTTCAAGCGAGACCCATTACTCCTCACCCAGTCCAGCAGCGATCTCAAAGCGAAAACTTTTCCACCCACCTCTCCCTCTCAACCTCTTTGTGCAAGGACCCAGACCAGGTCTTGCATTTTAAAAATCAAGATCAATTGTTCCTAGGTATCAGCAGTGCACTTTAAAGAGAGACCTTTGCCTCCCCAACTTCTGCTTCGTAAAACAAATGCAATCCCCACACTAGTTAAAGCTTAGCATCCATAAAATAATAATTAAAAAGTAGGTCAGATTTTGGAATGCTCAACCGAACGTTTCAAGTTGAGCTTGATAGACACTTATTAGCAAGGGGAAGTTACTGTTACACAACCAAATCAGGTATATGCTGCCTGAACTGCTGTGCTCTTCCAGCACCACTAATCCAAAATCTGGTTTCCAGCGTCTGCAGTCATTGTTTTTATCTTGAAAATAAACTCCAGTCAACCATAAAGAGGGATCGATGCAATGGTTTTGAATCATCTTTATCGGTTAGTCGAAACACTAAGCTATCCCCCTAAATGTTGGCAAACCTTTTACAGAAGTCCAGCATTTTGTGACTTTACATTAGCCAGTAATTAATCAGATCCAGCATTTGCAATTTAATTTTTTATACACAAACATGACACCCATCCTCCATTTAATTATGAGTGCTCTAAAACTGATTATTCACCAGTCGAGAAAAATTGTGCAAATGTAGTAACTAATTATTTTAATAAAGGGTACGAATTTTTTTTGGAAAAAGGAGTGTACACGCAAAATATTAACGAGCGTAAATTATATGTTGAAAGGCACAGCAATAATTATTTGTTCTGTGCCAAGTTAGTTTAGATCAGACAACGTCCACAGGCCGACACGGTAGCAAATTAAGTTCATTTTATAGTAACGGCAGAATCCCAGCATAGGTTAGGCTGACGACAAACTGTTCAGTCAGCCTCTAGTATGGTTCAGAATATCTTGGCATGCAAAGAAAGGACTTTGACCAGTCAAAGAGAAAGATGCAGGGCAAAGCTCCATCTGAGTTGCATAGTAAGAGAAAAAGCCAAACTGTTGCAGGGCAAGAAATGGTCTGAACTAATCTACTTTGCAGTCAGTGTGATGAATGCCCTACCATTTTGGGGGGAAAACACAGAACTTTTTTTGAGAAGTGACTAGGAAGCATGGAATGCAGATTTGGAATTGGATGCCTCTATCATAAACTTCTTGTGCCTGATTATAAGCCTGTAATCATTGTGTAGTTAATTGGAATACTCAGACTTCAGATGAAAACAATTCAAGTAAATGCTGCTGAAACTCAGCATCTACAACAATGGAAACTTTTGATAATTATAAAGATGTAAAATTGCAGTAATTAGTTTCTAATATCATTGTCATGAAGAACAAACTTGGAGAATGTTGAGAAACTCAGCAGGTCTAGCAGTATCAATGGAGAGAGAAACAAAATTAACAAGGAGTCTAGTTTGACTTCTTTAGAAATGAAACAAGTTGCAAATTTTTTTCTTGTTTAATACTTTTAGCAGATGATCAAGGCAGATGGGATACAGGTACAGTGCAAGAGACCAAAGAGTTGTTAATGATGGTGAAAATGAAAAAGGAAATATAAAATGTGAGTCCTCTCTATGACCAAACAAGACAAAGTTAGTAGGGGTTTGGGAGAAAAGAATGTAAGACAAAAAGGGAAAACAGGCAAGAGTGGTATTTTCTGAAGTTGTAGAATTCAATGTTACAACCT
The DNA here is from genome assembly GCF_004010195.1 of Chiloscyllium plagiosum. Taxonomy (NCBI): domain Eukaryota; kingdom Metazoa; phylum Chordata; class Chondrichthyes; order Orectolobiformes; family Hemiscylliidae; genus Chiloscyllium; species Chiloscyllium plagiosum. Next base: position 23,345,484 of record NC_057742.1, read on the forward strand.
TGAGTGTAAAGTGCCTAAGCAGAAAATGAATTGCTCTTCCAGCTTACATTGTGCTTTGTTGGAACATTGGCCTATTGCAAAGATGGAAGTGTTAGCATGAGAGCAAGGTGGTTTATCGAAATGGCAAGCAATTGAGAGATCAGGGTCATTCCTATGACAAGATTAGAGGTATTAACCCAGTCTGCATTCGAACTTGCCAATGTACCGGAGACCTCATTGTGAGCAGCGAATGTAATAGGCTTGATTGAAAGTAGTCCAAGTACAACTCTGCTTCACTTGGAAGGTGTGTTTAGGGTAAATGGCTAAGTGTTGCACTTTCTGGAAAGTACCTTGGGGCAGTGAGGAAGAGTCAGGAGTAATGGAGGAATGGGCCAGGGTGTCACAGAGGGAACAGGCCTTGGGGAAATGCTGACAGTGGGGGGTGGTGTAATTGGTGGTGACATCTTGCCAGGGGTGCTCAAATGGCAGAGGATGATCTTTGAATGGAGAGACTAGTGGGTTGCAAAGTGAGGATATGAGCAACCCCTAATTTCATTCAGGGAAGGATGGTAAAGGTGATGGTAAGAGTGTGGGAGATGAATCGAGACATGGCTGAAGACTCAGTCAATCACAATCACAATGGGTCAATCCTCGGTTGAGGAAAAAGGAGCTCATTTCAGAGGCAGCCTGGTGGAAGGTAGAGATGACAGAGAAACTGGGATAATGGAATGAAATCCTTATAGGAAGCAGGATGTGAGGAAGTATAGTTGAGCTAACTGTGAGATAGTGGGCTCAATTTGCACTGCCACTTGCACACGCAGAGTGTGAATTTTAAGATGCAGTGCAAGTAGCTGTGATGAGCATTGCACGATTCAGGGTTACGTAATCCTGGGGCGGGTGGGAAGAAGATGGGGGGAGTTTAAAACATTAAGGATGCAACTTCAGCTGGATTTCATATGGGGTAAGGCAAAGCTGGAGATAGTCAGTAAGAAAGGAGATTAGGTTCTAAAGCAACTTTTAGCAAACTATGTATCAAGCACAAGCAGTGAGATAGAAAGCAATTAAAAAGTGAACAAGCTGAAAGGTTAGAACTGAAATCCCAGACAGGTCAGGTAGGCATACCTGGAAGAGAAGTGGCAGTGAATTAAGCACGATAATGAAAGCAAAAATGTTGCAGAAGCTGAATTTCTGAAATAAACAATGCTGAAGGAACTCAGTAGGGCTTGGTGCACATCTGGAGAAACTATATTGAATTCTCCAATTTCAGAAACTGGCTGCATGGTGTTTGTTCTCTATTTTTCTTAGATTCTCTCCCATCACAACTCTTCCCCTCACAACAAACATGAAACATCAACTATAACCCCCACTATAGATGCTGTCCCCAGTATTGTTTGTTTCAGATTTCCAACATCTGCAGCTTTTATTATCCCACAGCCTGGTCTTGCTTCTTGTTTATCATAAAATCCCAACAGTGTGGAAGGCAGCCATTTGGGCCAGAGTCCATACTGACCCTCCAAAACCATCCCACCCAGACCCAACTCCTACCCTACCCTGCTAACCCTGCATTTCTCACCTAAAAATCCCTGGACACTATGGGCAATTTAGTATGGCTAATTGATCTAACCAGCATATCTCTGGACTGTGAGAGATCGGCAGGATGCCCATACAAACAGTTGCCCAATGGTAGACTCGAACCGGAGTCCCTGGCGATGTGAAGTAGCAATGAAACCACTGAACTGTTTATTTTGCTCTTTGTAGAGGACCCATTCTTCCCCCTTCACACTTTAATTAACTTCCATGTTTCACCTCTTTTATTTTTCCCCATTTCACCACCGTGAACAACCCCTTTGAGTTTTGCACTGGGTCTTGACACCACCTGTTCACTTCACCCCTTTCGTCAAAAAAGTACAGTATATACATGTTTTGAACACCTTCAGTTTTGAAGAAACTCATACTGTAATGAAAACATTGTTTCTCTCTACATCATTGCACCTTTACCAGAGTTTCTCCAGCATTGTATTTGTTTCAAATTTCCAGCATCTGCAGTGTTTTATTTTTATTAATTGATCAGCAAGTAATCTGTTTTGCTTAACTTCATAAGTCCACAGTGGATTTGAAACAATCTTGTTTGGAAGTGCAAATTCCAAAGACACGACTGACCAGATGTTAAATTTTACAGAACTGTTACAGGGCAGGAGGGAGCATCTGCCCTATCGTGTTTGCACCAGCTCTCCAAAGGAACTTGGTACCTCGTGCCAGTTTCCTGCCTTCACCCAATAACACTGCACATTATTCCTTTCCAAATTCCTTTTGAATTTTGAAGGTTGAACTTGCCACTGCCATACCTACACCCGTACATCCCAGACCTGAACAATTCACTATGTGGAAATGTTTCTCATTACTTGTTTCATTTAAGAACTACTTCAAACGTTCCTCATTGTGATCCTTTCACAAGTGAGGAACGTTTCTCCCCCCTATTTGTTTTACTCAAATATTGTTACTTCTCTCAACCCATTTCAAGTCATCAAGTCATCATTTCAAGTCAGCTTCTCCAGTCTGTTTAGAACTAGTATACCTCAGCCCTGGAACTATTCTGATAAATCTCTTCTGCAGTCTTTCCAATGCCTTCACATCCTTCCTAAAGCATAACACCCAGAACTGACTTATGCAGCTATACAACCAGGTTTCCCTATTCATCCACTCCCTTTAGAATTGTACCCTTTGTTTTATCACATCCGACATATACTTCTACAAATTGAAGTTCATCTGCAACCTATCCACCCACTCCACAAACTTGTCAATGCCCTTACAAATCTCTAAACTGTACAGTTTAGAACACTTCAGAACTGGATCTCATCTGTAAATTCTGAATTTGTGTAACTACCGAAAAGGTCAATATCATTGACATATCAGAAAAACTCCCAAAATTGACCCCTAGTGAATGGAACTAAAGCCTTCACAGAATAAATAAAAGTTCTGACCAAGGGTCACTGGATTCAAAATCTTAACTGTTTGTCTTCTTCACAAATAGTGCCAGTTTCTCCAGCGCATTGTTTGCATTTCAGATCTCCAGCATCTGCAGTTTGATCTATTACTGAAAAGCATTCCGTTTGCAGTTACACCTATCCCTATTGCTACTTCCCTATATTCCCCGATCTTTAACTTTCTCTCAATTTTGAATCAAATACCTTCTGGAAGTCTACAGACATAACATCAATCCTTTGATTATAAAAGAAAGTAAATTTATTAAACAATGTTTCCCTCAGAAATCCATGCCGATTTCCTTAATCGTGCACAATTGTGGGCTGATTATTACTTTGCACCAAATTGTTTTAAGTTTCCCAACCACTGACTGGTCTGAAGTTGTTTGTTTTTTTAAAAAAAAAAGCAAGGATAAGCCAAAGGCATAACTCCTGAATTGAAGGAAAACTGAACTATCACCAATGCCTCTGCAATTTCTATTCTCAATTCCCTCAGCATCCTTGGATGCATTTTATCCAGACCTGTCATCTTATCAACTTTGAGCATGGACAGCCTATCCAAAACCACTGTTGCCTTTACTATTGGTATGTTTTCAGTCCTTAGAACACTTTGTACACATTAAGAACTCTCGACATTGTGCTTTAAACTACTTATTCAAATATACATGGAGTTAAAAGTCACCCATTGTAATGACTAATTTTTCACCTCAAATTTCACTAAGTTTATTCCTCTATACCCCTCCACTAAAATCAAGTTGATTATATCCTTAAAAACCTTTGGGACATCCACTTTTCTCCAGCACTGCAATTCTCTCATCTAAAACCTCCATCCCATTCCACTTTTTAATCCTTTCCCAAACATTTTATATCCAAATGTATTTAACACCCGGTCTGGCATCTTTGAGCTAAATCTCCACAGCCACATATTTCCACTTCACTACCTGTACCTGCAACTCAATCTTATTTAACATACCCCAGTGACCCCCACACACTTGTGCAATTTTCTAAGAGTTTGGCTCAACATGACCTGAAATACTGTGTGGAGTTTTCGTCCACTTATCTCAGGAAAGATGTTATTGCCCTGGAGGGAGTGCATTAAAAAGTTCACTCTACTTATTCCTGGGACGGTTGGGCAGTCCCAAGAGAGAAATTGGTCAAATTTGACCTGTATTCTGTAGAGTTTTAAACAGTGAGATTCTCCCATTGTATTGTTTGAACAGAAGAGATAAAACACACAAAGAGCTGCAGATGTTGGAGATTTGAAACAAAAACTGAAATTGCTGGAGAAACTGAGGATATGGCAGCCTGTGGGGAGAAAGAGTTAACATTTAGTTCGGTAACTCCATCAGAACTGTTCATGGTTTAGAAAAACTGGTATTTATACTGTACCAGAAGTGGTGGCGGTGAAGGGGAGGAGGTGAAGCCCAGAGAGCAAGAACCATTGGAGGGTTTGAATTATAAGAGAAGCTGGATAGGCTGGGATGACTCCTCCCCTGCTTCTCTTCTCTCTCTCTCTCTCTCTTCCCCCCCCCCCTTCTCTTCTCTTCTCCTCCCCCACCCACCCCCCCCAAAAGAGGGTAGGAGGCTGAGGATTGACCTTACTACGGTTTATAAAATTATGAGAGACTGAGAAGATGAGGGCAAGGAGTCCAAAATGAGAGGGCATAAGTTTAAGGTGAGTGGAGAAAAGATTTTAAAAAGGGACCAGAGGGTAACATTTTCCCACGGATGTATGGAATGAATTGCTAGAGGAAGTGGTAGATGCAGGTACAATTACAACATTTGAGATATATTTGGACAGGTACATGGATAGGAAAGGTTTAGAGCAGTATAGGCCAATGGGACTCTAAGTTTTTAGAAACCTGGTCCAGCTGTTCCACACCAAAGGGTTGTTTCCATGCTGTATGACTATGTAATAACAGGATAGGGTGTGGGGTAGGTAAAAAAAACATGGAAGGTTGGAATCAGGCTCAAAAATTATTGAACTCTATTTGGAGTCCTGGAGGCTGCAGAGTCCACAAGCAGAAAATAAGTTTTCAAGCTTGCGTGGAGGCTCATGGGAACACTGCAGCAGGTCTGAGACAGCAACATTAGCGCAGAAACACACTGAACTGTTCAAGTGGCAGACTATTGGAAGCTCAGGGTCAATTTGACATTAAATGATATTCTAGTGTATGCACAGCATCTAGATGTTCTGCAAATCCATTGTGCAGCTTATATAAAGGGTTAGACAGGATAGAAAGAAAGTGAGGACTGCAGATGCTGGAAATCAGAGTGAAAAAGTGTGGCACTGAAAAAGCACAGCCGGTCAGACATCATCCGAAGAGGAGAGTCGACATTTCGAGCATAATCGCCATCATGAATGTGCCTTCATGAGGGTAGATGCAGGCAAGAGGTCTCCCCTGGCTAGAGAAGAGTCACGAAACAGGGGGCACAATGTAAAAATAAGGGGAATGCCAGATTGGATAGATGATGTTTGTTTTGAAAAGTGCAGGAGATGGTGAAACTTTGGAATTTACCACTTCAGAGGGCTGTGGACAATCAATTTGCATATGTTTGAAGTAGAATTATTTTGATTAATAAGTGTGTAAAGCCTTTTAGGGATGGGCGAATAAAACACATTAGCATATTAAATGGCAACTGGCTAAATGGTCTACACTTGTTCTTATGTTCCATGCACAGATACAGTAAGTCTAATTTAGCTTCAATTACTTTTTGATCCCACCAATTAACTTACTGTTGTAGAATCAGATGTACGGAATGAAACCAGAACCTTTTGTCCAACTCATCCACACTGACCAGATATTTCAAATTAATTTAGCCCCATTTGCCAGTATTTGGCCCATATTCCTCTAAGCCCTCTTATTCATATACCCATCCAGTGTCTTTTAAATATTATAATTGTATCAGTTTCCACAACCACCTCTGGAAGCTCACCATCTCACTCTTCACAAGAAAGTGGCCCCTCAGGTCCTTTTTAATCCCCCCCCCACCTTCCCCTCACCTTAAACCTATGCTCTCTAGTTTCAGACTCCCCTACCCTGGCAAAAAGACTTTGACTATTCACACTAGCCATGCCCCTCATGGTTTTATAAACTTCTATGAAGTCACCCCTCAACCTCTGATGCTCCAGGGAAATAGTCCCAGCCTATTCAGCCTCTCCCTATAGCTCAAATCCTGGCAACATCTTGGTAAGTCTTTTCTGCACCCTCAAGTTTCACAACATCTTTCCTATATCTGGCAGACCAGAATGGAACAGTATTCCAAAAATGGCCTGACCAATGTCCTTATATTCTAATGCTCTCTTTCATAAGTATCATGCACCTTGGCATTCCTGATGCTCTCCAAAGCAAAACGCCAAGGATCTCAGCTCTGTTTCTGTTTCATTCCTGTGGGAGAGATGATCTGCACAGTCTCAAAGTTGAAAGGTGAGCTTTTGGCTGCTGGACAAACAATGCAGCTGTCGTGTCCACCTATTTCTATACTCAGTTACACAGTGCTGAGAGTAATTTGGAGATTACATTTCCTTTCAAGTTTTCTATTTAGTTCCCCTAATGCTGATTTCAGAACCACACCCTTTTTTCTACTCATATCATGAGCATCAATTTGGACAACAGCTGTTTGCTGTTCACCACTACTCAAGGTGTGTTCTACAACCAATGACATCCATGACTCAGGCACATGGGAGGCAATTCCTCATCATGGACCCACTTGCAGCTGCAGAAACACAAGTAATCCTTAAACTATTGCCTCACTTATCACTTAGGAATAAAAGGAGACTACACAGAGCCTGTGAGCCACCTATAGAGTCACGAACCCAGCTCTAGCTGCACACTGCAGATGAATTACTCAAATATTCAGAATTTCATGGAAAACTCCTTTAAGTACTCATGAAATATCTTCACAATACATGAATGATTTGATTGAAAAGAACTAAATCGAACTCCTCCGAAGTTGCATTTGACAAAAGCTGGCTAGGAGGGTGAGCACTGAGCAGGATGCAGAGATACATCTGTGATTTGGACAAGCTGAGTGTTGGCAAATGCAACATAATGTCAATAAAATGTATATTGATGGCAAAAACAGAAAGATCATCTGATTGGCAATTTATGGAGGGGGGAATGTAGACCAATTGCCCAAGGGAAGCATGCAGGTGCAGCAGGCAGTTAAGGCAGCAAATGGCACGTTGGCCTTCATAGTGAGGGGATTTAAGGATATGATAAGGGATACCTTCCTGTAATTATACAGTACTTTCATGAGACTACACCCTAAAACTTTGTACACTTTCTGTCTCTATCTAGGGGATATAGTGGGAGAGCAAAGGTTTACTCGACTGATTCCTTGGATAGCAGAACTGATGCAAACTATTAAAAGCAAATCAGGATTATATTTGGAGTTCAGAAAATTGAGAATTTCAGGTTTCTCTGAGATTCTAAGACGAGACAGGATAGACACAAACGGTACTTCCGACTGTAGGCGAATGTCCAAAATCAGGTCATATTTTAAGGATACAAAGTCAGTTTTATCGTTCTGAGATATGGAGCAATTTCTTCAAACAAGTAGTGAGCCAGTGAAGTTCAGTACCATAGAAAGCAGCCAAGACCATAAGATTTCAAGAAGTTGGATAATCAAGCATGATCATAATGAATGACACAGCAAGCTTCCAACAATATGCAAGACTTTCACCTGCAATAAACCTTAAAGCAACTCCTGTTAACTGTATACAATGAATTACCATGTGATCCCTGGAATGGTAGGCCTAACATACGATGAAAGGCTGAGGATCCTGGGATTGTATTTGTTAGACTTCAGAAGATTGAGGGGAGATCTAATAGAAACTTACACAATAATGCATGGCTTAGAAAAGGTGGAAGCTGGGAAATTGTTTCCATCAGGCAGGGTTACTAGGACTCGTGGGCCCAGCCTTGGAATTAGAGTGGGTCAGTAAGGAGACATTTCCTCAGCCAGAGTGGAATACACTGTTGTGGAGTGTAGTGGAGGCCAGGAGGTTAAATGTCTTCAAGGCAGAGATTGATAAATTCTTAATCGCGCAAGAAATTAAGGGATACAGGGAGAGTGAAGGTAAGTGGTGTTGAAATGCCCATCAGCCATGATTGAATGGGCCAAATGGCCTTACTTCCACTCCTATTTCTTATGGTCTTATAGAAAGAAGTTTGTTACTCTATGACCTGTGTTAATTCAGGTGTAATCTTCTGACCATGCAGTTTCAGAAATGTCTGAGATAGAACTGAGTCACCAACTAGTTTAGGTTCCTTCCATAGTAAAATCAACAGTTAAACCATCTACATTCAGCTGATTGACATAACTGATCCTATCAGAGAGCTGTTTCATCAAGGCAAGGTAATTTAAACATACTGCAAGGCGCTCTCTCAGAGCCCAGCTCCAGCTCTGTATTTAAACTCATTAATTACCAAATGAATCAAATTTGCTACCAAACTCAGTTTAAGTTTCACCCAGTGTCTTGATTAGGAGCAAAAATATCTACTTCCAGGAATGGTGGCATCAATTGAAGGTATGATGATGAAAATTCAAAGCCAAGTCAATTTCCTATTGTAGACTAAATTATTCCGTTTTCTTTGCTAGAGCCATAGAACCTCAGGTCAACATGACTGGAACAGTCAAAATGTTACATGGAAACCCAAGTAAAAGCATGACACTGGGAATCTTCTCATTTAGCATAGAAAACACAAACTCACCTTATACATCACATGGATATGGACAGGTTGCATTAGTGTATTTTTAGTTATTTACTACACAAAGGCACTTGACTGAAACAATGTAGTTCAAGACAAAGGCACATAGGACCTCAGGGCAGATGACCAAAAGCTGGCCCTAAAGTTGTCTAAAGAAAATAGAAAAGTGAGCTGGAAGGCTTAGGAAGGTAACTCCTTAGATTACATTAGGTTGCCTACAGTATGGAAGTAGGCCCTTCAGCCCAAGTCCACACCAACCCTCCAAAGAGCAACCCACCCAGACCCATTCCTCTACCCTATATTTACCCCTGAATTGGCAATTTAGCATGGCCAATTCACCTAACCTGCACATCTTTGCATTCTGGGAGAAAACCCATACAGAGAATGTGCAAACTCCACACAGTCGCCAGAGGTGGGAATTGAACACAGGTCCCTGGCGCTGAGAGACAGCAGTGCTAGTCACTGAGCCACCGTGCTGCCTGAACTTGGGACCCAGGTAGCTGATGAAAAATCACCAATGGTGGAGCAACTGAAAATCAGAAATGCTCAAAGCACCAGAATTAGAAAGTTACTGTGATGGTCAGTTGTTAATGTTTTTTTGGGAGGTGGGGGGGGTATGTGAAATGGAACTTTTTGAAAAGAATTATTTTTACAATCAAGGTGTTACCTGAAGTGATGGGAAAATAAATAAATAGGGCTTGGGACTAATTAAAATTCAGGCAGAGTTTCCAATAACATTGCGGAGCGTTTCAGAGAACACCTCTGGGACACCCGGACCAACCAACCCAACCACCCTGTAGGACACCCGGACCAACCAACCCAACCACCCTGTAGCCCAACATTTCAATTCCCCCTCCCACTCCACCAAGGATATGCAGGTCTTTGGAATCCTCCATCGTCAGACCACAACAAAACAACGGTTGGAGGAAGAACGCGCTTCTCCAGCAACACATTTCCATCTCTGATCTCCAGCATCTGCAGACCTCATTTTCTCTTTCCAATAACATTTCCTAGTACAGAACAAAATGCTGGTCAGTATTGGTAAAAATTCAGTTTCAGCTGGTTAAATTTAAGCAACACATCAGTACACTATAGCAATTACACTCTTGGTTCCTTAAAGTCCACATCGATGCACTACATTTAGATGATGGGATGGCACGTTAAAAAAGTGAAAATTCGTTGGATACATGAAAATTTAAACACTAGTCTACTTATCACATTAGTTTGGTTTCAAGATTCAAATTTAATGACTTCCTGTGCACAGACCACTGACTAGAAAAGTATTTTTAATCCATAAATTACTGAGAAATAAAACTGCTGCCAAAAACCGATTTCATTTGTTTCAATTCTGCTTCACAATTGCTTATTTGTTGATTCAAGTGTATGGTAAAAGGATCTCAACTGGATAAAATGAAATAGCCTGTAAAATTTCAAATACCTTAGTGTGTAAGATTGAGATCATTGGTATGCTCAAAGTTGCTGTTCCCATATTTATCACTCCAGACATTATCAGCCATTTCCCCATCAGTTCTATAACAATAGAGTGAAATGTGAAGAACCTTGGCTTTATCCCATGTATTTTTTTTTAAAAGCTTGCTAACCAATGTGAATTTTTCCAATTCGCTCAACAAGTGTCCTTCAAATAGACAATCGATACAAATTATGAAGTAGATCCAATGAAGTCATACTGTGAACTCAGTCCCATTTTATCTGGGCTGAATCATTCCAAATATTTACTTCCTGCAAAGTGAATGAATTTTCATCCATCAGTCTGAGCTGAAGTTTAAACAGAGAAAAAAAAATTGACAAACCTACATAGAAACAGTCCCTATGCCTGGAACTTATTTTTAAAGATAGCCTGTCCAAGAGACCAGTTATCAAAACTCTTCCTGCTCCCATCAATATTGAGTGACACTTCATCCTCTACAGCTTGCCACAGGTTGTCATTTCCACGCGAGACTAGAAAAAGGCATACATCACAAAAAGATATGTCCTCATTCAAAGTTCCTGTCACATGCTTCGCAAAAAAACCTTTCCATGTTTCCTGTTGGGAAATAATACTCTATGCACTTATACTTGTGTGGGAGCCAAAGGGCCAACTTTTTAGGCTATTTCAATAGTAATGGTTGTGTCTGATAGCTTTATTATTCTCTCAAAAAGTGCAAGAAAAATGCGCTAAGCAAAATCTAAACATCTGATACCATTGTTGTGTTTTTTTTATTACTTGTGAACAGAAATCACTACCATAACACATTACAGATTAAGGCAATAATGGTCAAACTATCAAAAAAAAGATTGGATTTCACAGGTACATTTAGTTGGGTCTGTTAGTTCAATCGGCTGGGTGAATGAGTGACGCCACCATGGGGTAATTCCCGCACCTTCAGAGGTCACAATGAAGATTCTGCAGCATGGTCACCCTCAGGTTAAGCTCATTACCAACTGTGTCTCTCTAATTAAAAAATTCTGTTTTAGTATGGTGATTTTTTAAAAAAAACTTGTACAGCTGATCAAATGAGCCTCAAAAGGGCTGAAATATAGCCCATAAAAATACAAGAATCAATAAGTAGAAATTAAGTCACCAGACTTACTGGGTTGCAATCAGGCAAACCTCTCATTGTAGCATAGATGACTTGGCTGGAATACTCACTTGGAAGATCTTTTGACAAGGATAAGACGTAGAACATTCTAGTGGGACAAGGAAGAAAGTGCAATTCACCGCAAAAAAACTAAAAACTAGGATTGATTCCTGAAGGGCTTATGCCCGAAACCCCTGCTCCTTTGATGCTGCCCGACCTGCTGCGCTTTTCCAGCAACACATTTTTCAGCTCTAATCTCCAGCATCTGCAGTCCTCACTTTCTCCTTATGCTCAGTGCAAACCTACAGCTCACCATCTTAAGGATAAGTAGGAATGGACAATAAATGCTGGTCCAGCCAGCAACACGCACATCCCATGTGTGATTAAAAAATGCAGACCGCAGATCACCCCTCAGTTAACATCCCTTACATGAACTGCCTTTACTTTCAAACAGTACCAGACCTAATGGTGTTGCAGTTTCAACACCATATTTTCCAAACACTAAATCACTGCCCATTACAAAACCAGGAAGCATTTGTAAGATACTGAGAAACAAGTCCTTATTAGATTTAACTTAAATAGAGGTTGGATGTAGCAAGTTTGAAAATTGTGTAAGGGTTGCAACAAGTAGAGTTGCATAGTTTAACATGAGGTAAAAACAATGACTGCAAATGCTGGAAACCAGATTTTGGATTAGTGGTGCTGGAAGAGCACAGCAGTTTAGGCAGCATCCAAGGAGCTTCGAAATCGACATTTCGGGCAAAAGCCCTTCAATCAGAAATAAAGGCAGTGAGCCTGAAGCGTGGAGAGATAAGCTAGAGGAAGGTGGGGGTGGGGAGAAAGTAGCATAGAGTACAATGGGGAGTTGAAATGTTGGGCCACAGGGCGGTGTGGTTGATTGGTGCGGGTGTCCCGGAGATGTTGCCTAAAGTGCTCTGCTAGGAGGTGCCCAGTCTCCCCAATGTAGAGGAGACCGCATCGGGAGCAACGGGTACAATAAATGATATTAGTGGATGTGCAAAACTTTGATGGATGTGGAAGGCTCCTTTAGGGCCTTGGATAGGAGGTGAGGGAGGCGGTGTGGGCACAGGTTTTACAGTTCCTGCGGTGGCAGGGGAACGTGTCAGGATGGGAGGGTGGGTTGTAGGGGGGCGTGGACCTGACCATGTAATCACAGAGGGAACGGTCTTTGCGGAAGGCGGAAAGGGGTGGGGAGGGAAATATATCCCTGGTGGTGGGGTCTGTTTGGAGGTGGTAGAAATGTCAGCAAATGATTTGGTTTATGCAAAGGTTGATAGGGTGGACCAGTTCAGCTAAACGAACGAGTGTCGGTGGAAGGGTACTGTTGGGGACGTCTGGAGAGGGAAAAACAGAGGGCTTGGAGGCCCTGGTTATGGTGGATAACATATGCTCCAATAAGCAATTAAAAATTTGGATCTCTCCACACCAATAACGTAGCAGCAATCTATTAGCTCCAACTTAAAGTGCAACATACATATTCTACCCCTGGGTAGATCTAGACAGTGAATGAAGTACCAGAGTTTGAACAATTTTACTCTGGTGAAAACAGAGTTTGAGAGGACATGTAATAGAAGACAATTTAATAAAGCACAGATCTGCAATGAAAATTGGCACTTTATTTTTGTATTTTTTGAAACTGAACCTACTTCTTAAAAACACACAAATCCACACGCTAAAACACAGCTCATGTGGTCAATACATTTGTCCAAGCTTAATGAGCTGAAACATATATACAGTGTCAACCAAACCCCCAAATAGTGTGTATAAGACAAAATAATTCTACAAAGATACAATTCCAGGCCAATTCAAATCTTTAAATACAAAACTGGTGTTACATTAACCAATTTGGTCAGCAATTTACTCAACATTCACATGGTATTATTTGCAGTCATCATAACAGTTCATTTCCAACAAGTACAGAATACAAAACGAAATAGTTATAATTCTTCAGATATGCTAATTTTTTTCAATGTGAATACACATTTCAGTGTCTAAGGAAACGTGTCATGGTACAGTGTTTTAAAGTTGGAGGAAAAATTCTATGCCTACAATGCCTTAGCTTTACAAAGTCAGCTACACTAGCTGGTGTCACTCATGTTCATTATTTACAAATGGTCATACAGATATTTTTTGCTTTGAATTTTTGTTTGCTGATTCTCAAGTTTAATAGCCACTGGAATTTCTTTTTAGAAAGTACAATATAAGCAACAATTGTTTCAGCCAAAGGTTACTGAGAGGTATTTTTTTTCAATAAAGCAGCACAGTAGGAGTGACATTTGATCTAGATTAAAAAAAAGAGGCTGCTGCTAAAATTCAACAGTAAATTGAATAGATTAATAAAGCAACAGGAGAAGATCATTTAAACTTGTTCAACCACAGGTGCAGTTGTTCAAGACCTAGCAACTTCAAAAGATTAAGGTCTGTTTAATACTGTTACAGTACTTGGCTTCTACCACCAGAAGGTGCTAGTACACTTAAAAATGTGACAATATTTTTTCCTATAAGGTGCACTGCTTCCAATCAGGATATCTTCCCTCACAGTAGATAACACACTTCAAATCAAAAACTCAACCAGATACAATGTTGCACTTTATTACAAACATTCATCTCCCTAAAAGTGGTTTAAGACATTAAACCACAAATGTGGTAATTATTTTATAGGAGTCAGGTTGGCAATGACATTTCACAATTTCACAAAAAAAGGTAGCTTAAAAATCAAAAAGAGATACTATCGCATTATTTTTGATTTCATGCAACTAGTGCAAAAATGTGAAGCGAGAGTTTATGATACAGCACCCTGTAAAAATAAGTTAACCAATTAGAAATATGCATTTGTAAAATTTGTTAGCAGGTAGAACATGAGGTAATACAAAATCAAGGAATTTTCTCTGCTTTAGAAGACATGTGAATGTTATCCCCTGAACAATTTAGAGTAAACTTTAAAATCTGTTTAACCTTCATTTTTTTTCTTTAGAGTTCCAGAGCCAAACAAAGGCAAGGAGGCCAAGGTTCAACGGAAAACAAAATTAAAAATGGCACTCCAGACACTGCTGACTGCAAGAAAACAATTGCCACAATTACATTTAATGCTTTTTCACCTAAAGTGTAATATATGCCACTATCAGGAACCAACAGCTATTTTCTTTCCCAAATACATATACCAAGGTTTTTTGGGGAAAGGAGCAGGTGGAAAGCTAAGTGTAGGCCAGGGATAAATATCAACTTCAAACAGCATGATGTTTCACTGAACCTCCCAAGTACAATTTGATAATTGCATTGCACTGCACTGTTCAATTTAGAATCAAGCCTCTTTTCAAAGCAGTTTCAAAGATCATGATGTACAGACCAATATGTTAGGTCACTTGCTGTCTACAGTTTCACTATCAAGGCAATGGAAAAATAAGCACAATTACAGATTGCGTTGAAACTTAATGCACAAGCCAGGAGCACACCATGACAATCCTTTTGGGCACTCCACTCAACTTGTTTCTGAAACCTGATTAACCAATCTTCGAATACGAGACAAGATGATTAAGAGTTTAAATGCTGGTGCTTTTACTTTGACAGGCTCTGTATCAGAATATACCTGCAAATTAAACTGGAATGCAGACGATCTAAGCAGTTTCTTTTTAATACATATATATCTATACATTTTGCTTTTAAGCTAGAGGCTTCAGATAGATACTTTGTTTTAATACCCAAGACAGACCTTAAATGAAGCTAGCCCTTCAAATGGGTACATCAATTGTTTAAATAAATACAAAGCAAAAAAAATACATTTCTGTATATGTAAGCCGAGACTTACATTAAGTAAATTTAAAAAATACATTTCAGTAGAAAAAAGCATTTGAAACAGTGACAATGAGAAAAGAA
Organism: Chiloscyllium plagiosum; assembly: GCF_004010195.1. NCBI lineage: Eukaryota > Metazoa > Chordata > Chondrichthyes > Orectolobiformes > Hemiscylliidae > Chiloscyllium > Chiloscyllium plagiosum. Next base: position 23,360,631 of record NC_057742.1, read on the forward strand.
AAGCTGAACAGATGGTTGTTAGACATACGTGCAAATTAACCTTGTGCTTTTCACTTGTTCCCTCTTTGCTCCTTTACCAAAAAAAAAGCCAAACTAGTTTGAGTAGTGAAATCAAATACATCAAATTAAGCCACTCTTTAAACTCTTGGTGCTAAATAGTAGCTTATAATTATTACATTTAGTAAATGCAGCCCAATGTTTAAAATATTACATTTAATTCTTATTCCTAAATAGTAGCAATTGGGCAGAAAACTTAACAGGGAAGGCTGAAATTCTCTCAATAGCCAATAAATTTAAACGCAGCCAAAAAAAATCTCCCCACAAAGTTCAAAATGTTACTGATGCTGGTTGCAGCAGTCAAACTACAAAAAAAAATTGAACTTAATATAATTGGCCATGAAATTTATTTTGTTAAGTAAAACAATAATCGAATGCAACATACAGCACAGCACTTGCAAGCTGTGTCAAGGAACTGAAGTATATGTCAGTTAATTGCACAGATTACATCAATATAACTGCAACACCAATTCTGGTATATTCAAATTGTCGCCTCACTTGATTTTAGATTAGCCCAGTCACCTTTCACAAATGTTTTATTTAACCTGAACAAATTAAATTTAATCAATGCCAAATATTTGAGTTGTTAACCTTCTAGATCTTAAAAATTACATATTGATCTTAAAATACCCTCCTACTCCCTTGTCTGGCACAAAGTTTCCAGGGCAATTCATTCTATTCAGTCTCAATTAAAAGTGAGAAATGAGTAGGGATAATTTTGCCCAATATTGGATAAACAGGAATTTAATTTCCCTTGTGACATCTTCATTAATAGGCTTAAGTTGTGTCAATTATACACAAGTACTAAGGTTTTGAAGTAGATCAAACACCATTTACAATTCAGTTTCTGTACTGAGCTTACACAGGTGTCACATTGGCAGGAAACATACTTGCTGCTTATAGAATAGTTACTAAATTCCAGCATTTCACTGGGATCAATTGTTCAGCAGCACCCAATGGTCTAACTTGTACCAATTGTAATCAGTAACCCAGGATTTCTATTATTCCATATTAGACTCCATATTCTACAACCTTGAAATCAACAGCAGTTGCGTAGGACGCTGCTTAAAAATGCTAAACCTAATGCTTTTCATAAAGTAAAGAGCAAGGAAGTTAAGGAAAAGCTTCCAATGTGCATTTAATATATAAACAAATTTATTCTCTAAATACTGTAGCAGTCTTACACACAAGGTACTATGGGGTTAGATGCTGACTGAAAAATACCCAGCAAAAATTAACCAGTGGCCACCATTTAATACAGTCCAATGTCCGTCTTCACGATTTTCCTTATTTCCTTGTGCTTATTGAAGTTGCAACATTTGGGCTCAAGCCAAGAAAGAAAATGTACTGCTATGGTTAAAAAGTTAACAGAAAGACTAGCAGACATCTTTGAACTTATCAGTTTTGTAGCATAGAATACCTAGAATTTCTATTCAAATAAGCTTGTTTGTTGATAAACCATTGCCTTCAGCACAAATATTTATAGACAAATACTAATGTTCAGCCAAATCTCCCTTGAAGACACATGCTTCATTTGTTGGTTTAGTATCTGTTTACATCCAAAACAGTTAAACCCGCAGTCAAGATACAAATACATTTATGGCCAAGACAACCAATATCACTAGCATCTACCACCATAAACTTGTTAGGGATAAAGTTCCAGTCAGCTATTTAACTTTTGCAAATTTGCCAGTCTAAATTACTAACGAGCTCTGGAAAAAGGCACCTTCTTCAGCCTGAGCAAGTTTCCAAGGATCAAACTGTAAAGGTTGTTCCTTAGAAAGCTCAGTAAAGTCTGTGGTCCCTGAATCCTCCAATGGTTGCTGGAATGAGACCTGAGTTGTAGACTGGCAAGAGGTCAAAGTGCTTGATGATCCCCCTGTGCTTGAAGGGGTTGATGAAGCAGATGTTGGCAAGTGCCTTAATATTAAGTCAACAGTTGGTAAAAGAGGTTTGAGAATATGGACTGGACAGAAGGCAGAGCCAGTAGGGTTGAAATTAACCTTGTTTTTATCTGGACACGAGTATAGCAAAGCCTGCCCAAAGGAAATTGTCCTGAAAAAGAACACAGGTGCGATTAATTCACAACCATATTCAACCAAACTGATTTCAAAGCAAGTCAAAGCAGATAGAATTACATTAAGACAAAATCTGAGTGTCCAAGTCAAGATAAACTGAATTCAAGTCAAATTAAGTTAAGCTGAACTAAATTGTGCTAAGGGCATTTCGTTACAGTCAACACTTCACCTTTTTTCAGAACTGAATTCTGAACTCAGTTAACTCTGCTTTCTCTCCAGAGATGCTGCCAGACTTAAGTTTCACTAGCAGCATTACTTTTGCTCCTGATTTTCAGCACCCACAGTTTTTTTTTGCAATTTGTTACATATTTTTTCTTTAAAGCATTACAACTGGATTCTTGCAGCTCAGACAATAAATTGAGAAGCCCCACAGTTTTATTCTATTCACACACTTGTAATGATTCTCTTCAGGACCTTGTGTTGCTCTCTATTGCAAGGTGCAGAGTTGTTAATGACTCGGAAAAATTGCAAAGTAAAACATCATCAGACCCCTTTTCTAAAAATTAACTAGTCTGAGCACATGCTTTCATCAAACTCATCTTGTCCTGCTTCTCAAATTTGTTTCAAAAGTTTTGACCCGATGAAATGTTACTTTTCAACTCGAAAATAGTTTTGATTGCAGTTAATTTCAGACTACTCAACTGTACATACTATTTTCCCAGATTTCAAACATCATACAGCATGTTCAAAAGGCAGCAGACAATACTGAATGGTTTTTACAGCACAAATTTAAAACCTTACTAATCTTAAGAGCCTTTGAATTCTCAGTTCGAGCGCCATTAAATGATGATCTGGTCACAATGACCGTTCTGCTACAAAAGTACATCTTGTTATATTAAGCTATTTTTGTTTGGAATTCAAAACCAGCCTACTGTTCCATGATCTGCCCATTCTATTGATTTACTTTTTCATATTCTGGTGAAATATTAATGGCTGACGATAATCTTCAATACTGTTTCTATTGTTTCTTTATGCAGCAGACTTTTGAGAGGAGAGGAATGAGGCAGAACCTGACAATGCAATGCAAGCAGAATAAGGCCCAAGTGCAACAAACAAAAAGCCTTCAACTGACCGTCATTCTTTAAGCAATGATGTTTGACTAGCTCACTGAAGTCCCATCCTAATTTTAAATATGGAACAGAAAACAAGTAAAACTAAACAATCTATTCATTAATTTGGAAATGAGAAGTTTTGATGCAAGGAGTACACATTTTAAAACCGCTGGCTCTATTAATGATGTTGTGGAAAGCGAAACAAACTGCACTTCACTTGGCTAATTGGCTTATTCCCCCCCCAAGTTATCCATGTTGTGCTAAGTACATCATCTACTTACGGTGTTTCTTCAAATGCAGTCACCCGTTCGCAACCTTCTGGAGGCTCTCGCTTGAACATATAGCTGTGGTTAGGTTTGGGAGAAGAAGCATACTTCAGAAGGGGGGAGCTTGTGCCACTATCTGGATCAATGAAAACACAAGAGGAAATGAATCATCAACATTGGGCTCATAACCAATTCATCCAGAATTGCAATTAGTGTTATAACTGAGAATATCTATGCTTTTGTTGAAGGATTCAGTGAAATATAAAGAAACAATTCAAATAATGGCAGCAATGCACATTTGAGGTGCAACTTCATCCACATTTCTAGACGCCACATCTTTTTTCAGATGATAGCCAGAAAGTGAATATCCAGCACTGTCCCACAGCCAGGCCACTGAAAACTTGAGGGTCAATGCAAGGTAAAATGCAAATGAACACTGTTCAGTCCAAAATAATTTGGAAATTCTGTTGGTTAATATTAACATTTTTCTACTGGATTGCTCAAGTTAACAAAAAGCAACATTGTCAAAGTATTAATAGAAGCCAAGACTAAATTGAACATGATAAGACAGGGAAGCGATCAGCAAAAACACAAGCATACATAAGAAAAGGTATCTCAGGACAGTAATTTGTAGTATGCTTACTGCTGGAGAAAAACTGCAACAGGGAGTGACAACTCAAGTGGGGGGGGGGGGGGGGGGGGGGTGGCAGCACATCAATATTCTTTTGCACTTTTAATAGCTCAGTTTGTATTGCGTAGGTTATTCAGTTTGTGAATATTGTCATCCATAAATTGCTTAATCTCTTAATGGATATCCTGCTATTTAAGACCAGGCAAAGTGCAAAGTAAGCATATTCTAGCCAGAGCAAGTGTTAAAACTGTACAATGAATCAGTGTCTTAGGTACGTCAAATATTGGATCAAACTTAGCTCCAAAGTCCATTAAAGTCAAAGAAATTACTGACACTGATTGAAACAACATCACAGAACAGATGTAAGTCCACAATAGCAGAAAGCTGCTCACACCTTCCTGGCTCTTCCCACTGAGCCATCCCTTTCTTATTTCTCAGTTCCACCCAAATAACTTTCCTGGATGTATTTCTGGGAATAAAATAATTCAGTTGCGTTTTATTCCAAGTGATTCAGATTAAATAAGTCTTTCAAATTAGACCACAACCTCACCTTTGTCTCGAACAAAAAACGATACATCTTCTATAATACATGGCCCCTCTTCCTGGCTTCCATTTGGATACGAAGGGGAAGGAGATGGGGAGGGATATGGAGAAGGACTACTATAGCCACTCGTCTGCTCAAGAGGGATGGGTGAAGGTTCACTTTGAGAACTGCTGCTGTGTCGTTGTGAAGGGAAGGGTGCCCTGTGCCCATCAGGTGCCTCCATTATCTACAAAGCAGATGTAGGAAAGACAAAAAGTCAGTGATTAGATATAAAAGTCTGCAAACCACAATTCACACAGTGACCAATAATTAAAAATACACTCAATATATGCAGATTCACATACTTGAGATTTTCCCCAGACCCAAATCTTTCCCCATCCCTTCCTTAATTGATAGGCCCTGACAGATAGAAATTCCCAATAAACTGTGAAGGACCATACTATTATAGTGCAAACTGCATTTCCGAATTATCCACAGGAAGTCCACGTACCTATCCCCTCACTTATAGCAAGGATTTGGTGAAGAGCAACCAGGTAAAATTTTACATGGCAACATTTTTAACAAGCTATAGAAAATATAAAACTGCTTGTATTTCTTTTCAATTATTCATACTAGTTACAAGCTGCCTAAATTTGTATGAGCAGTCAAAGACAATGAACTACTTTATCATGCAATAACTACAAATATACCCATTTCAAACAAGTATGCTGTTTTGGAAAATGTAGGGAGTGATGGATTCTCAGGGGAACGTAGCACAAACAGCCAAGTTTCTGGTATTGAGACTGGATCTAATGCAACGAAGTGACCTGGACAAGGACGGATTGCACCTAAATTGGAAGGGGACTAATATACTGGCAGGGAAACTGGCTAGAACTGCTTGGGAGGATTTAAACTAGTAAGGTGGGGGGGGGAGAACCCAGGGAGATATAGTGAGGAAAGAGATCGATCCGAAATGGGTACAGTTGAGAACAGAAGCGAGTCAAACAAATCAGGGCAGGCAGGGACAAAGTAGGACTAATAAATTACACTGCATTTATTTCAATGCAAGGGGCCTAACAGGGAAGGCAGATGAACTCAGGGCATGGTTAGGAACATGGGACTGGGATATCATAGCAATTACAGAAACATGGCTCAGGGATGGACAGGACTGGCAGCTTAATGTT
>NC_057742.1:23369062-23427697 GCF_004010195.1 Chiloscyllium plagiosum
GAAGGGTCTGTTTCCATGCTGTACATCTCTATGACGCTACGGCTTCTGTTCTAACATGGTTGTGCTCTTGTGCAATCAGTGTTATATAAAAAAACACTTTAGAATCAGCGCCTAAACTGTTGGCGATGTAACTACATTACAGCAAACACAGAAGGGTCTGTTTCCATGCTGTACATCTCTATGACGCTACGGCTTCTGTTCTAACATGGTTGTGCTCTTGTGCAATCAGTGTTATATAAAAAAACACTTTAGAATCAGCGCCTAAACTGTTGGCGATGTAACTACATTACAGCAAACACAGGCTTTAGAAACGTGTCCCTAATTTGTCAATTGTGTTGTAGTGAATTCACATTAACAAAAGTTATAGCAGAATCACCTCTACATCAAGATTTAAACCATATGCTCAATTTGGTTGTAGCACACATACAAATTTGAAAATTCAGTTATTCCCACATTCAGTACTCACCACAACATGACTTGCAATTCTCTAATGAGACAATGCTACATTTTTGGAAATACTATCTTTTTCAGAGAGACCTAATACACGATATACCTGATCTAGCGTTGCTCAAGGATTGAAAAGTCTGGCACTGGAAGAGCGCAGCAGGTCATGCAGCGTCCAAGCAGGCAAATCAACATTTTGGGCATAAGCCCCAATTCCTGGTGAACAGTTTATGCCCGAAACATAAATTCTCCTGCTCCTCAGATACTGCCTGACTTGTGCTTTTCCAATGCCACACCTTTCAAGTCTGATCTCCAGCATGTGTTGTCCTCACTTTCTCCATTGCTTAGGGATGCCAGATGCTGTAGTCTATATTCTTACCCTAATCCAGAAATTATCTGGGATTTAACCAGAAATTAATGAACCATTTATCTTATTTCCATCTCAGATTGGAGAGAAAAATAAGTGCAGTATGCAAATTAATTATATGCAATACTACTTTGCAGGAAAGCACTTGTTGGATAAGATCAAACTATTATAATGGGCTATTCTCCAACCTAATGGATTATGTTTAAAGAATAACTACGCAAATATTTAAAACTGATAAAATGAAAAACTGAATTGGGGTCACTTATTATGGGAATTTTGAATTTCACAATGGAAAGAAATCCCTGTTTTTGTGGCACAGTTGAGGCTCAGTACTGATCAGAATACAGTGAGAATGTACCAGTTTAGTTGACTTCCCATCCAAAAGCAGCACCTAAAAAAACAATACAATCAAGTGCGGGCCGAGATTATCTGCTCAGGCTTTCAGAGAATAGTTCTAACTCAAGACATGCCGACAGCCAGAGAGGTGTGGACATAGTGACTCAAATGAATGAATGGCACTTCATCAGTGCCATATTAAAATCCAACTGCAAAAGCTGACAGGAACTCAAATTTAACAAAATTAATGGAATGACAACACCAACACCGCAATATTCCCAAAATATACTCAAGCTTCATTTCAGAATATGCACCCAGTTTGAGGTGGAATGGAAACCCTCAACTTAGAACTCCTTGATTAATTAAATAAAATTGATTTTCTTTCACACTTAACATTTAGGGGAACCTGGACACTGGGTACTGGCAGGCGATTCAATCTGTGGACAGTTCTGCTGAAAAGAAGTTCTATCCATAGTCATCTGCACATGGGCACTTCCAGCAAAACAAAAAATGATTTTATCTGACATCCTGCTCAAGGCACTATACGAAACAAAAAAAAAAATTAACAAAAAAAATTGGTGGTGGTGGTAGTATTAGAGGAACAAACATCCCCAAAAGGCACACCCAACTTTTACCTGTGTAATTGCAACCCTAAAAGATTATTCTTAAGCTTTCTTGTACAACTTTAAGTAAATGTAAGTGCCAGGCTGGTCAACTACAGTAACACTGCAGCTGATCAGAAAATAGGTCAGCACATATTTCTTTGTAAATGCCATTTCCAAACAATAAAAATCTTAGCACAGGAACAGGCCCTTTGGCCACCCAAGCCTGTGCTGATCAATATCCTCTATCTAAATCTGCCACCTATTTTCTAAGGATCTGTATCCCTATGTCCCCTGGCCATTCATGTATCTGTCTAGATACATATGAAATGACGCTATCGTTCCCACCTCTACTGGCAACACACTCCAGGCACCCACCACCCTCTGTTGACGAATGTTTCCCCACACTTTGAACTCAAGACCCCTAGTAATGGAGTCCTCCACTCTTGGAAAACGTTTCTTGCTATCCACCTGCCTACACCTCATGATTTGTACGCCTCAAATCAGGTCCCTCCCCCCCTCAACCTCCTCCTTTCCAATGAAAATAATCCTAATCTACTCAACCTTTCCTCATAGCTAGCACCCTCCGTACCAGGCAACATCCTGGTAAACCCCCTTTGCACCGTCTCCAAACCATCCACATCATTTTGGTAATGTGGCGACCAGAACTGTACGCAGGATTCCGAACCAAAGTCTTATACAACTGTAGCATGACTTGCCAATTCTTGTGCTAAATACCCTGTCTGACGAAGGAAAGCATGCCATATGCCTTCTTGACCATTCGACTGACCTGCCCTTCAACCAGGGAACAATGGACCTGAACACCCAGATCACTCGGCACAAATTTTCCCCAGGACTTGTCAATTTATTGTATAGTTTACTCTTGAATTGTATCTTCCAAATTGCATCATATCGCATTTTTCCAGATTGAACTCTATCTGCCATTTCTCTGTCCAATTCTCCAATCCAGGTGTAGTCTGCTGTATTCTGACAGTCCCCTTCACTATCTGCTACTCCACCAATCTTAGTGTCATCTGCAAACTTGCTAATGAGGCAACCTACACCTTCCTCCAAATCATGTGTATATCACAAAAAACAGCGGTCCCAGCAAACCCCTGTGGGACACCACTGGTCACAGGTCTCCATTTTGAGAAATTCCCTTCCACTACTACAGTCTCCTGTTGCCCAACGAGTTCTCTACCAATCTAACTCATACACGTGGACCCCATGCGATTTCACATTATCCATCAGCCTACCCATGGGGAACCTTATCAAATGCCTTACTGAAGTCCATGTATAGGACATCACACCCCTTCCCTCAATCAACTTTGTCACCTCTTCAAAGAATTCTATTAGGTTTGTAAGACATGACCTTCCCTGCACAAAACCATGCAACCTATCACTGATAAGCCTAATTTCTTCCAAATGGATATATATCCTATCCCTTAGTATCTTCTCCAGTAGCTTCCCTACCACTGGCTCACAGGTCTGTAATTACCTGGATTATCCCTGCTACCCTTCTTAAACAAGGGGAAAACATCAGCAATTCTCCAGTCCTCTGGGACCTCCCCTGTTTTCAAGGATGCTGCAAGGATATCTGTTAAAGCCCTAGCTATTTCCTCTCCTGCTTCCCTCAGTAACCTGGAATAGATCCCATCTGAACCTGGGAACTTGTCCATCTTAATGCCTTTTTACACTTCCTCCCTCCTTTTGCTAACTTGACCGAGTAATTAAAGATCTACCCGTAACCTCAACATCTGCCGTGATCCTCTCCTCTGAATACCGACGCAAAGTACTCATTAGGAATCTCACCCATTTTCTGACTCCACTCAAATCTTTCCTTTGTCCTTGAGTGGGTCAACCCTCTCCCCCGTTCCCCCCTTGCTCATTACTTACGAATAAAAGGCTTTGGGGTTTTCCTTAACCCTGCTTGTTGAGGATCTCATGATCCCTTTTAACCCTCTTCATTTATCATTTCAGATTGGTCCTACATTCCCTGTCTAATGACTATAGTTCCCTAATCTTGCTATTTCTCTCCCTCATTTTCACAGGAACAGCCCTCCTGAACTCTAATCCACATCTCTTTAAAAGCCTGCCATATATCAAATGTGGGATTGCCCTTCAAACAGCTGCTCCCAATCTACATTCCCCAGTTCCTACCAAATTTTAGTATAATTGCCAATTTAGCACTTCCTTTAGCATCACTCTCGTCTTTGTCCATGAATATTCTAAAACTCAAAATTGTGATCACTATTCCCAAAGTAATTCCCCACCGAAACTTCAACCACCTGGCCAGGCTCACTTCCTAAAACCATGTCCAGTGTGGCCCCTTCCCGAGTTGGACTGCTTACATATTGTTCTAGAAAACCCTCCTGGATGCCTTTTACAAATTCTGCTCCATTCTGACCTCTAACACTAAGTGAATCCCAGTCAATGTTGGAAAATTAAAATCTCCTATCACCAGCACTCTGTTGCTCCTACATCTATGATCTCTCCACCGATTTGCACGTTTGCTGTTGGGAGGCCTGTGGTACAATCCCAACATTGTTACTGCACCCTTCCTATTTCTCAGCTCTGCCCATATTGCCTCACTGCTAGAGTCTTTCATCGTGCCCTCCTTTGACCAGTAATGCAACACCTCCACTCCTTTTACCTCCCTCTACCCCGCCTGAAGCATCTATATCCTGGGATATTTAGTTGCCCTTCCCTCAACCAAGTCTCAGTAATAGCAATGACATCAAACTCCCAGGTACTAATCCAAGCCCTAAGTTCATCTGCCTTACCTACTACATGAGAGCAATAATGACTTTTTTTAAAAAACCTAGCTGAGAGCATTAAGCCAATTCCAATATACCTTGGCCTACTACATCGCAACTCTTGCCAACACCTGCAATTAAATCAAGAACACGGATCAAATAACTTATTAGTGTACTACAGTACAGACAGTTAAAGGGAAAAAAATTCTCATGCAAGTTATTTGAATTTGAAGCACACATTTAAACAGGAAAGCTCTGCAGTTAGGAATAGGTGCATTCATCAAGCCTGTAAACAATACTCAAATAAAACATTTAAGTAATTAAAATCAGCATCCTAACAAAACTACCTACCTTCAGTAACTCTTTATCCCCGGGTTCTTTGATAAACATTCCTTCAATTTCTTGATTTATTGCCTCCAAACTGTTTCTAAGTCGTGGAATTAACTTTGTGATGGCAAGATTTGCTGGCAGAATTGGTACAAACTTGGAAGTTCCCTTTCAAAGCCAAATAAATCAATTTGAGAAAAAAAAAGTATGCACAATTGAATGAAAAGTTCATATTTCCAAATGACAGTGTGAAGGTAAAACACAACTTGTGTAGGAGCAGAAAAGGCTATATGAACAGATCACAGAAGCAGGGACAGAAAATTGCAAGTGGTTGGGATCTAAATATCCCTTAAATGGGCTAATTTTATTTAAGTTTAAAGTATCAAACTTACATTTAATACTGAAATGTCATATGAGATTGTATGAGGTTTACAGAAGACATGACTGATACCTGTTCACTTTCAAACAATACAGGTGCTTCAATTATTTAAGCACTCCCTTTAAGTTTCTATCGATCAATATGAACTGTACTGAAGAGTCAAATTCAGGACATGGAAACACTGAGGCCAAGTTCAAAATTCATGCAATAACTAACAGGGTACAAGTTGAGTATTAAGTAGTAATATTATTAATTAAAAACTTAACCGTCGTTTGAAACAGGCTGAACAAGGACAACTTGCATCACAGCCTCTTACCTGCTGTACTACACCCAAAGCAGCATGATCGCCATGCAGAGGTGACTGCCTCTCTTTATCCTTACCATGCTTCTTGCTTAGTTTAGTGCGTTGAAGTTGCTGTCTGAGCTTTGCAATCTGGGGAGATAGCAGAAAGCAAACAAGTTACATTACTTCAAATGTTTTTACTTTTCCCTTTCCTGCAGGAATAATATTTTAAGGTAATTTAACTTCCAATGTAAGTAGTATTTCAATATTTTTGTTAAGCATCAGAGCAACTTTCAAAGCCTGCATTTAGGAGAAAAACTAGAAAGAGTTGAGGCACCCTAGGCTTGGAATTTAGCATAAAGGAGCAAGGAGCTGTAGGATTGTCTTAAATTATGCAACATCTATATTCTGAAATATGCTGGGAATAAATTTTAAAATAAAAAGCCAAATTTACAGGGAGAAGAGATAAGCTGAAGCTAGCAAGTCTTAATTGAAGTTAATTATGCTTCGGCAATGCTCTTAATTTACAGAGCCTGGCATTTTAAAGATGAAAAGCAATTGCATTCAGTTTACATAACAAATAAAGACTTTATATTCAAGCTTTGAAAACTGGGTTATAAACCACGAATAGCAAAATAATTCCAACAGGAATTTCATTTTAAAGAAAGTGAATGAAATTCAAATTAAAGACTCCATAAATAGAACTTAATTGAAATCTTTGTACCCAAGTTGAATCAAGCAGAGATACTGGCCAAGTTAACAATTAATTTTGAAAGTGGAAAGCAAAGATACGTGCTGGCATGTAGTTGCAGTAATTTAGCTTGCAATGTATTTTTTTTTAAAATGAGCCTTTTAACTCGTTTAGGTAATCACTATTTTCTCATGTTTCCAAAAAAAAAGTAAGTGATAATCAACAGGCAGGTCTAAGCTTGAACTGGGTCCTACCTAGTGGTTAACAATGTTTTGTGTGCTCTGCAAACTGAATAATCAATAAAATAATCACAACATTTTATTGTTTGTTTAAAGCTAGAAATAGAGTTGCAATAGATAAAAAAAGCAACCATGCAAATCGCATTTATGTAGCACCTGACATAATCTGAGAACATTCAGAGTCAACAATGAATTGTTTTAAAGAGTAGTTATTGGTGAATCGGAGGGAAGTCAGGCAGCCAACAGCTTCCTAAATTGGAGATCGAAACTCTAAGTGGGTCACAGGCTAAAAGTTAGGGGGTCTGGCTCTAAGATACCAGTGGACATCATGGACCTCTGACCACATTACAACAGTTATGTTCCTACTCAAACAAACATCCCCTCTCTCAGCCAGCCAACCTGTCCATCTCCACCCTCCCAGTCCCTCAAATCTCACTGAAAATTATGACCTCAAAGCTCAAGAACAGGGTCATGGTGGAAAAGATTTTGGAAAGCATTGCAATAGTCCCACAAATGACAAGATAAGCAGCCTGATGATACCAATATGTTGACCATGAATAAAATGACGCTCATGACACCCTCAATTCTCTTACTCAAGTAAGATGTTGTTGATATTGACCTGAAGGGTCAATCAAGTCCTAACTTGACATCTCAGCTGAAGGGAGATCTCAACAGTGAAACACTCCCATAGGTAGGCCATCACGTCAGTCTGTAAAATTTTCAAGACTCTGAAAGTGACTTACCAGAACTTAAGAGCAATTAGAGATGATGAACAATTGTCAGCAAAGCTCACATCCCAAAATAAATTTAAGAAAGGAAGGGATTGAAATGACTTGCTCAAAAGGAAAATACTACAAGTCAACAAACATGGCACATCTTAACTTCTATACAGCCAAGTACATGGTCCAACTGTAAAGATTATTGCATATTTTCCTGGTGCTCCTTGCAAACAGCATCAAGATTGATTGCAATTTCTTGCCTGAAAAGATGCACAGCTCTGAATTTCATAAGAACATTTAGTCCACATTGCTGAGTCTGCAGTCACATGTAGGCCAGACTAGGTAAGGATGACAGTTTCCTTCCCTAAAGGACATTAATGAACCAGATGAGTTTTTCCATCAAGTCATGAACATGAGACTCTCAATTGCAGTTTTAAACAGAACTCAAATTCCACCATCCACAATGGTTGGATTTGAACCCAAGTCCCTTACCTTGAAGAAAGTTAAAAATCACAACACCATGTTATAGTCCAACACGTTTAATTGGAAGCACACTAGCTCACTCCAAATCATACCTTGAAGAAGTTGTTCTCCTCCTCCTCTCTCTACAAGGATCTCAGAGTCTGTCTCTCTCTCACTGCAACCCCCAGGTAATCTTCTCTGCTCTGAAGCTCTTCAACATGTCCTGAAACAGTCTCGCTACCACAGCCACATCGACTTCCTCAGTGCTTGCCTCTGCAACCAACTGATCCCACATGGACTCAGACTACAAAGCAGCACAGTTTGAAAAAGGCCCCAAAGGAGCCTTCCACATCCAAAGTTTCACTGCACATCCACAAATATAATTTATTGTATCCGTTGTTCCCGATGTGGTCTGTTTACATTGGGGAGACTGGACGCTTTCTCGCAGAGCGCTTTAAAGAACATCTCCAGGATCCCTGCACCAATCAACCATACCGCCCTGTGGCCAAACATTTCAACTCCCCCTCTCACTCTGCCGTGGACATGCAGGTCCTGGGCTGCCTCCACCACACTCCCTCACCACCCGATGCCTGGAGGAAGAACATCTCATCTTCCACCTCAGCACACTTCAACCCCAGAGCATCAATGTGGACTTCACCAGTTTCCTCATTTCCCCTCTCCCCACCTTACCCCATTTCCAACCTGCCAGCTCAGCACCATTCTCATGACCGGTCCTACCTGCCAATCTTCCTTCCCATCTATCCACTCCACCCTCCTCTCCGACCTATCACCTTCACCCCACCTATTGTACTCTTAGCTACCTTCGCCCCAGCCCCACCCCTCCCCATTTATCTCTCCACCCTGGAGGCTCCCTGCCTCATTCCTGATGGAACTTTGCCCAATTTTCCTACTCCTCAGATGCTGCCTGACCTGCTGCGCTTTTCCAGCACCACTAATCTGGACTCTTATCTCTACTCTTACCTCCAGCATCTCCAGTCCTCACTTTTGCCTGTCTGGATTAACAGTTCAGCAATAATATCACTGGGCCATCGCCTCCCCCAATGTGAAGAGGATTGGCATTCTCCAGCTGACTGCTAAAGGGCAGTTTTAGGAATTTTTTGAATTTTCACAAAAAAAACATTTGTAAGTAGTCATCCAAGAGTTAATTTTCTATATGCTTTCTGAAAACCATATTTCCTTACAGAAAACCAGGTGTACTATCACCCTATTATATCACAAAACAACCTGGCAACAGATGCATCTCGGCCCAAGCCTCCACCATATCCAGGCACGGATACAAGGTATGTGTGGTTACATCTCTCATTTACCCCAAAGTAGTGTCGAGTTCACTTGCCAGAAGTCTATATAACCACAAATAAAAAAAAACTTGCTTTTGTGTAATACCTTGTTTGCATATAGTAACATGAAGTCACCAAGAAAACTGATGAGAGCACAGCAGCAGACAGCTGACTGGGACTTCAGTAAAGCCTTTGACAAGGTTCCATGTGGTGGACTAACTAGTAAAGTTATATTACATCGGATTCAGGGTGAGCTTGCCAATTGGATACAAAATTGGCTTAACAGGAGACGATGGAGGGTGGCAGTGGAGGGTTGCTTACTGAACTGGAGATCTGTTACTAGTAATGTTTCAAAGGGATTTGTGCTCGACCTACTTGTTTGTCATTTATATAAATGAATTAGATGAGAATATAGAAAGCACGGATAATAAGTTTGTGGATGACACCAAGATTGGTGGTACAGTACATAGTGATGAAGGTTATCTAAAATTACAAAGAGATCTTGATCAACTGGGTCACTGGGCTGAAGGGTGGCAGATGGAGTTTAATTTGGTAGATGAGGTATTGCATTTTGGTAAAACACTATTAAAAGTGGGGCCTTGGGGAGTGTTGTAGAACAGAGATCTAGAGGTTCACGTAACTAATTCTTTGAAGTTTGCATCACATAGATAGGGTGGCTAAGCACCATTTAGCACGTTTACATTCACTGCTTAGACCTTTGAATATAGAAGTTGGGACGTAATGCTCACGTTGCACAGGACATTGGTGAGGCCTCTTCTGGAGTAATGTGTCCAGTTCTGATCCCCTCTTACAAGGAGGTTATTAGTAAACTGGAGAGGGTTCAGAAGAGATTTACCCGGATATTACCAGGAATGGAAAGTTGGAGTTGCAAGGTGGTGGTGGATAGGCTGGGACTTTTTTCACTGGAGCATAGGAGGTTGAGAGGTGACCGTATGGAGGTTTATAAAAATCAGGAGGGATATAGACAAGGTAAATGGCAAGTGGTTTTTCTCTAGGGTGGGGGCATATTTTTAAGGTGAGGGGAAAAATTAAAAATATAACAAGGAGCTTTGTCTTTTAAGCACTGTGGAATGAACATCCAGAGGAATTGGTGAACACAGGTCCAGCTACAAACACTTAAAAGACATTTAGTTAAGTTGAATAAGATATCTTTGGAGAGATAAGGGTCAAGCGCAGGCAGGTGGAACCAGTTTAGTTTGGGGTTATGGTCAGCATGGACTGGTTGGAACAAAGGACCTATTCTGTGCTGCATAACTATGACCGAAATATATCAAAATGTAAGTCACTAATGAAATGCTAATAAGTGCAATCACTGAGTAGAGCTTGCTTTCAGAACAAGTGAGGATGCTTCACGTTCCTGAGTTGCCAGACACTGTTCAGAAGAATATTTCTTTAAAAACAAAAAACCAACATAATGTGGCAAATATTTGAAGCGCCAGATTTATTTTTTTTGGGCGGGGGGGCACACAAGCGCAATGGGCATTTTATCCTCATTTATACTGTATGTAAGCATATGAATCAGTCAGAGCAAACCGCAGTCCTAATTGCAGGAGGTCACAACATAATAATTATCAATTAGAACAAGCCAAAAGTTGCCCATAAAAGAATTTGGCTGCATTGTTACATGTTTTAAGAACATTAGTCTACATTAGACCTGTAAAACAAATGCTATACTACTGAACTAAACTACTTGAATGTTTGAGAGATTTGTAGTGTGAACAGACTTGTTAAGATGATTTAAATGATGATGATCAGCTCCACGCAGCAGTGCATGAATACATTGCTGCACTGTACTAAGCACAAGAGGACTTTTTTTTAAAATCCATGGACTAAAAGTCAAGTCACCAATTGCAGAATAAAGCAAAAGCAGAGGGCAGGAAAATTGGTCATACTAGACCCAGCAGTATGGCAATTCTAGTCAACCAACAAGCCTTTGGTTACTCAAGGTCACAAGAAAAACAAGTGCTCCAAAAGCTCAACAAAAATCAAGTTGTATTGGGGCCGATATATTAATAGATCACAATGCAGTGGAACCATTGCAGCCTTTAAAAAAGGCCAGTAAGCACTCTAGTGGATTAATCCCTCAATCCTCTCAAAGCAGAACAATTCCTGCTTCTCAAGTTCCTCAATGTAATGACAACCTTTCATGACTATTTTTGTCAGCCATTTCCAATTATGAGTGTATGTTGACCAAACCTAACACTACAGCATGTGCAAGCTGAAGATAATAAATGCAATTGTGTATCTGAGCATTCAAAGATTAACTGCAGTTTAAACACTTTACCCACTGATCATCAAGACAACATTGTTAAGTTAACTTTGAAGGGAGCAAGCTTCGACTTGCTATTTCTAATTCACAGCAAAGAAAAAGTACATTATGCCGCTCCAGCCATTTGCAGTTTTTGTTGGCAAATCAGAAGACCATTCATGTTCCAAATCAGGAGTCAAAGCCTTTTGAGGGTTCTGAGATTTTAGGGAGCACAAAGTAACAATCCATCTTTATTTGTATTGGCAGGAGCCAGTTCAAATTCAAACCCACAACTGTCAACTTCTCATTAAGCTTGAAGCCACAACACAAACATCCTTGATACCTAAAAACTTAATTTGGTAAAAGCGAGTTCAAAATATTTTCTGAAAATAACTGACATTTCTATACAGGAAAAGCCATCACCCGAAGCACAACTCCCATAGATTGAGAGATTACAACAAATGAAATGCCACTGCACATGCACAAAACTGGAACATTTTCATTGAAACAGTTGCAACCCAATTTACTGGATCTCTTATCACAATCTCAGATTTATACTTAACTGAAAGTGCTCATTCCAGAGAATTAAACATGTTTTGCATTGGTGTTCAGGACCCTTCTCCTGACTTTGCATACCTTCAGGTAATCCCTTCGCCAAAATCCTCTTGCAGCTGCCTTTTCACCCCACAACCTCCCCCGACTCCCTTACCATTCTACAAAACATCCATTCTTCCTCCCAAAGCATGTTATATCCAAAACTGATGCCCACCTGCCTTGAGCTGATCAGTTTTGCATTCGACCCTCCATAAAATTAAGCTCATTCAAAGCTCTGCTGGATTCGAACTCTGGTCTCTGGCACTGAGAGGCAGCAGTGCTAACCATTGAGCCACCATGCCTTTCTGATAAAGCTTTTGGTCATCACACCTTATGTGGCTGGGTGCCTACTTAATTATGTAGCATATTTGACAATGAAATGCTTCCAAATGCTTTATAGAAGCAGAACACTGATACCAAGCTACATTAACATACATTAGGTTATCTGATCAACCTCTTGGTCAAAACAACTGCTTTGAGTACAATGGAGCAATTGTACATTGCTTTAACATACTCCTGTGAAGGGCTAATTGTTTTAATGTAATAAACATCCAAGTTATTGTTGAACAGCCTTTTCTCAAAGCAGAACAATTCCTGCTTCTCAAGTTCCTCAATGTAATGACAACCTTTCCATGACTATTCTTGTCAGCCATTTCTAATTATGAGTGTATGTTGACCAAACCCAACACTACAGCATGTGCATTAAACCAGAGTGCAAAAGGCCTCACAGCTGTGGCAACATGGATTTCAGTCTCACCTCTTTCAGCTGATCTGCACTGCCCCATGATGCAGAACGCTTATGAGAGTTTTTCCTCTTCAGGCCTATCTCATGCCAGGTGCTCGGAGTCTGAAAATACAAAAAGAAACCCTTTGGTTGAAAAACACTGCTTGTTATTTGTTCTGTTTTAAATAGCATGCGTTTAGTTATTAAATACAAAAGAACAAAATCAATTTTGGTCTGGTCTCAATTATCAGCACATTTTTATCACTGGATATTAAAGAGCAAAAGCTATTATAATTCTTAATGTTTCTATTTGAACAGAAAATATTCTCATTATGTTCTGCAACAATACACAAGTTGTGAAAACAAATGATGCCAACTCAACTATTCCTTGACTAAATTGGCCATTTACAACTTGAGAACAGGAATACAAAAAAGGATTCAACTCCTCTCAACCCGATGTTCCACATCCGATTAAACAAGTTGCTCCCTAAAAATACACAGACTTACAATAATATACAGGGAACTGAAAAAAAAATCTCCTTTAAAAAATAGGTTGGAGCTCTTCTGGCATATAAAGAAGTTTCTAATTCTACATTAAGCATGGGATTAGATACAATGTCCAAGGAATTATAGTTTGCCTCTTGATTTAAAGTATAAATCCCTAATAAAGTGTAATCAAAATCCAATGAATTGGGTAAATTATTTAGTACAAGAATTGCCAATTTCTTGTACTCTACAGCAGTAGGTGATTTTGGCATTTGACCGAACAGTCTGGAGAAATTGACTATGCAGACAAGAACACAGCAACAAATTTTCCAGGCATATAGAAAATATGCTTTCGCCAAATTTAAGCTAACAAAGTTAGAGGTGCAACTTTATTGCATTTTTGCAAACTTTAACCCTGAAGATAACTTGCTAGGGATTGGCTCGTACTATTCATGCAAAGCTCATTCTGAGACTGGCATGTCTTGAATTTCAAAATTGCAATGATTTCCAGTAACAACCACCATAATCTCTGCCATTATATGTAGCTTTTCTGCATTGAACCAGCTGGACAATTTGGCTCCACTGCATCTATGTAAAGATTAATGCATTTTAATCCATGCTGGAAAACTAAAACTTCAAATACTTACAAGAAATGTAGTAACACTAAATTCCATTAAAACTACTATGCAAGGAGTATGAAAAACAAGATTGTAAATACTGCATAAATAAATTTGTGCACATTAATGCAATGCAACGAATGCAAGACAAATGTGTTCAAGTTTTCAGAAACGTTCCCTTAATTCTATCATAACCACTGCACAGTTTGGGCAATGGGGAGAATATTAGAAAGGGAGAGAATTACAATATGAAGTCCAGTTGCTCAACAGCTTTTGATTTACTTTACATTGCAGTCTCCTCTCTCATGTTGTACATTTGAAAACACACCTGCTGAAAGAAACCTGGTAAACATTTCCTCTTATCTGAAACCAGGGTCAGGATGGCATTCTAGCTAGATGTACATTAGATCACCTTCCTTATTAACCTAGAAAACTAACGCCAAATTGGAACTGTATTAACTGAAATGCATTTTGTGCTCATCAGCACATACTCAAGATTCAACAAACTGCAATATTGGCCTGTCTTCGAGGAATTTAAACCTAACCAAAAATGGAGATGATTTGACATGTTCCTCAACCTTTGGAAATGTACGGAGCTATTTTTAGTCTAGGTTCAAAAGAGCAACAACATGAAGAATTATAAGTATTAGTACTTTGAAACTAAAGACAAGCAAGAATTGCTATCCAGTTTAGAAAACAAGTTAGCAAGCAGCTAATCTGCATTAAGTTATGATGGGCCAGTGGTTGAAATAGCTGGCTGAGTAATTACTGTTTATTCTGTCAGACATTATTTCCACATGGCAGTCTCAAATGAAATGCAAACAAACACTCACTTCAGATTTGGCAAGCATTTGGCTCTCAAAAGGCTGCTTAAATTAACATTTACCAAAATTTTCCAAAAAGGCTTAATATTAACATTTTGTTAAATGCACATTTTAACTTTGCTAGGCTGTAGATTATATGATTCCTGATGAAGGGCTTTTGCCCGAAACGTCGATTTTGCCTGTCCTCTGATGCTGCCTGAATTGCTGTGCTCTTCCAGCACCACTGATCCAGGATGTAGATTATAGAAGTCCTGCAGCATTTTGCCCACATGTGAACTCATGCTAACATCTGTACCTAATTCTGTTGAAGTGTAAATCAATGATACTTTAGAGCAGAATTGTTTTTTGTAAGCCTATCCATCCCTGCAGTTTACTCACATCATCTTCTGTAAAAAAAACAACAGGATCACAGGAGCTAGAGTAACCATTCTGCCAACTGAACCCATTCAATTCAATTAGATCACGGCTGTTCATCTAAGTAAATGCCACTTTCCTCATGCTATTCCCATATTCCTGGTAGTCATTCATATCCAAAAAATTGATTACTTCTGGCTTGAACATTCTCCATACCTGGAGCTTCCACAGCCCTGAGGTACAGAATTCTAAACATTCAATGACCTTAGAAGCTATGGTCCTCTCTCATCTCAGTCCTAAATGACTTTCCCCTCTATACCAAGATTATATCTAGTGCTTCTAGACTTGTCCACCCTGCAAGAATTTTTGAAGTTTCAATGCAATCATCCTTTTTATTTAAATGCTAGACTACATACCCAGTGTGTCAAGTCAATCCCACCATATGAGGGATTATTATGGTGAACCTGTTGCATGCCATGGAAAATACATTTAGATAACAGACCAAAAGCTTGCTGCACCTGCATGCTAACTTCCAGTGAATTGAACAAGTTCAAAGGGTACCTTGTCCTTGTCAAATAAAACAGGTTTATAAAATCATGAGGGACATGGATTGGATGAATAGCCAAGATCTTCTCCCTAGGATGGGAGAAGTCCAAAACTAGACAGCTAGTTCAAGGAGATAAATATTTTCCACAATCACCATTTAACAAACGCGGTCTGTTTTATTTGACAAGAGAATGCTTAGCTTCTATCTGCTACTTTCATTCACTTAGCTGCTTGAAGAAAACTAGTGAAAATGTGGAGTCAAGTATTAAGTTTGGAATTATTATAATTGGATTTTGGATAATCCAAAATGGAGGATGGGAAAAATTGGGGCTGTAAGAGCTGCACCTCTGAGATATTTTCAATGTTGGAGCTGATTTACTTGAATTCCAGGAGTAGTAATTACTGCTTTATAAGATGTTGCATTGGTTTGGAACTTTTATATGGGTATATGACTAGGAAGGTTTCAGAGAGATATGGTCCAAATGCTGGAAAATGGGACTAGATTTGTACAGGATATCCAGTTGGATCAGATGAGATGATCCGAAGATTGCTTCCGTGCTGTACATCTATGACTTTATGGTCCCTGATATTAAATCATTTACATAGATTGCAGACAGCTGTGACCCCACTTCTCCTTGAAGCACATTACTGGTAAGAACCACCATTCTGAGAAGTCTCTCATTATCCCTACTATTTTCTGCTGGTTACTCAATTATCAATCCACAATAGTACACAGCCCACAAACGTGCCTTGTGTTGCACTGCACTTCCACAGTGCAATGGTAATCACATTTGTTTAGTACACAAAAGATCCCCTATTCCAAAGGGAGGCAAAGATGGGGCTTTTTTCTCCTCTGGAGAATTGGAGGCTGAGGGATGACCTTAGAGGTTTATAAAATCATGGGACATGGATTGGATGAATAGCCAAGATCTTCTCCCTAGGGTGGGAGAAGTCCAAAACTAGACAGCTAGTTCAAGGAGAGAGGAAATGTTTAAAAGGGATCCAAGGGACATCTTTTTCCATGCACAAGGTGGTGCATGTATGGAATGAGCTGCCAGAGGAAGTGGGAGGCTGGTACAATTACAGCATTTAAAAAGGATCTGAATGGGTACATGAATAGGTGTTTAAGAGGGACATAGGACAAACCATCTAACATTATTAACCTCCTGTGCACAACATTAAAAGCCTTGAGATCCACCACCGATTCTCTTTCATCTCTGCTACAAGTAATATCCTCAAAGCTCCCAAAATAGGTATGTCAAATATATAAACCCATACCAATTTAAATTCTAATGATTAACAGTTATGTACAACATCAACTAATAGTTGTATAATTTTGTACCATCTCACCCTCTCAAATAGTGGAATTACATTTGCTACTTTCCCATCAGCAAGAATCTATACAATTAAAGATAACCAGCAATGCAACCAGCATTTCCATTTGCATTCCCTTGCTTTCATTATTGGATTGCAAAACTTGCCAAAATCATGTTAATTGAAAAGGTACATTTTCACAAATCTTTTACTAAGTGTCCAGACTCAGGCAACTTCAGTGGCAGCAGGGATTGCGCCCTCGTGTTAATTGCTTTTTTCTTGTCCTTTACCAAATCTGTCTCGGTCTCACTGTGCCTTCAGCGTCTATCATTTTGTCTGGTCTAGGTCCAGAATTACAAATAAATCTCACCCTTATCATGAGGAAGGTCAAGCACTCATTAAATGACTTATACCATCAAAATTAATAGTATAACAGAAGTACAAAAGCTATTTAGCTTTCTGTCTAAAACAATCCAGCAATCAGGGTAAAAATCTCAGCACAGTAGAAAGAGCTGACATGCCCCATTATGCCCTGCCCCCCATAACCCTACACATTGAATGTGTATTTAAATAGAAACAAAGCCCTTCTCAAAACTGCAGGAAGATTCACCCATATCCGAATTGCTCACTGATAAAGTTTTTCCTCATCTTGCGTGGGCTGATTTTGTGCAAATAAATTGCAAACGAGAAGGCACAGTTTAAGAGTAGACACAATTCCACCACACCCACTCGGATTTTGAAGCCCATCAAATCTACTGTTTAATATTCTCCAAGGAAAAACAGACCCAACTTGAAGTTATGTCTCATTACTGATCTATCATGGTTCCTAGAATAATTCTCAAACCCACCTCTACAATGCATTCCCAACACTGTGTCCAGAACTGTACAAAGTATGCGAGCTGAATTCTAACCAATATCTATTAAGTTAATCATAACCGGATAGCTCTGGTACTGTACTCCTTACCCCAACTTATGAAGCCTGAAACACCATGTTTGGAACATGCTGTTGCCTGCCACTATTAATGACTTGCAAATATATATCCATGACTCTCTGCTCCTACAAACTCTTGAATGCTACCCGTACACCATATTGTGTCCACATGTTCAGTATCTCACACTTATCCACATTGATTTTTACATAGAAATCATGTTTTCAATAAGGAGAATGAAGCATGACACACAAATCTCTGAAGAGGAATACTCAGCTAATGGAAAAGGTTTGTTTTTTGTACTTCTGGTCTAAAACATAGCACCAGAAAATCCAAACAGATCCAGTAAAAGGGAAAACAAGCATCTAGTGATCAAGGTCAAAAGGGACAGAGATGTAGCACACAGCAAAATGTAGTTCAACCTGAAGCCACAAAAAAAAAACACTCGACAACATACGACCCAAAGAGAGCCTATTGTGGGAAACTGACAATATGACTGCATGTTTGGAAGGTCAATTCAACGTTGCAATCCAAGCAAAATAATAAAAGTATGCATATCACTTAACATAAACACCCCTTTTCAAAAGCTGGACTGAAACAAAAGCAGTGAGGTTAGACCACTTCTAGTTGCCAGTTTGTAACAGGTCCTTCAGATTTCATAATTTTTAGCAGTCGGCCAGTTAGCTGCAGTACAAAGCCTTGTGAAAGCACTCAAAGGTAAGTGATTTCCCAGGTTTCCTAATTGGAAAAAAAAATCTGCCATCAGCAAAATTCCCTCCCACAAAACGGATAGCCCATCCATGGGCAACCCCAGAGTCTATCCTTAAATGCCCGGAGAAGGAATATCAAGACCAACTTATTTCCCATCTGCAATCAGTTTGACAAAATAGTACATTTTCAGTGTGAAGACAGATCAGTCTACTCTTACACTTCCTCCCAGCCTTCACTGAACCCATCAATATATCCTATTCCCAGCTTCACCTTAAATGGCTCTGTTATTCACTCCATATATTCCTTATAGATTCATAGAGCTCTACAACACAGATCCTTTGGTCATTTTGAGCAAAAAGGAATTTTCTCTTAAATTCCTTACTGGATTTATTGACATTTATAACCCTCACCTGGTATCACATGCATTTAAATTTACTCTAATCAAATCCTTTCATAACCTTTATCAGGTTACTTTTCAATCTTCCTTCTGGAGAAGGAAATTTAACCTGTTCAATCCTACTCAATAATCATCACTTCAGTTCTTGTATAATTTGAAAATCTCTCTTGTACACAATCTTCAGTCAGATTCATACAGCACAGAACAAGACCCTTCGGTCCAGATCGTCCTTGCCGACCAGTTTCCCATTTGGCCCATATCCCTCTAAACCTTTCCTATCCATGTACCTGTCCAAAACATCTTCAGTGTTTTAATTATACCAACCTCTACCACTTCATATTTTTCTTTGCAGACTTCTGTTGAACATTAAATCACCAGAAAAGCTGATATTTGTTGCTCACCCCACCAACTCCTTTGGTGAGGCAATGGTGAAGCTACCTTCATGAGCTGAAGTCCATTTGGTGTAGGTATACCAACAGTTGTGTTCGAGGATTTCCTTTACATAAAAAAAAATTGATGGAACTCTTCCTGTCTAGCCACAGCCTATGCACTTCTGAACTGGTGAATGCTATTGCTCTAGAATTGTGCTGGAATTACTTATATTTTTAGGGAAGTGAAATTATTAGCCTTTGTCACAATTCTCTGATTTGGAAACATCAATACCCAATGTGCAGTCTTCTTAAGGAGAAAAAAAAACACTCCAGGATTCATTTTACATTCTCACGTTTGCATTAAAAATATTCAGTTGCAAAAAACACTGGACAGGTACTGAAGCTAATTTGTCAGGAGTGCATAGGATATTTGAATGTCAGCTTAAGTAAACTAGCTGAAAGCTACTTCCTGATTGATTTAACTTTTCTAGGGCAGAGAACATAGTAAATGTTTGCACAAATTTGAAACAACTTTGAGAACATTGCACCTGGCAACAGTTACCTTGAAGATATGAGCCCTATGGTGGTTCAGAGATGGAATGCAACGTTCCATTAATAAAGTACAAGCCTTTAAATGACCCTGAAGTCTAACCTGTGCTTCTGTACATTTACCTGATGGGCACATCTCATCAGAAGAACATGTCAATGCTCCGATGATTTCTAAAATGCTGTTGAATTTTGCTTTGAGGAAGCATGATGAGACATTCAGTCAAAAGGTATAGTGCTGGAAAAGCACAACCTGTCAGGCAGCAAAGAGCAGGAGAGTCTATGTTTCAAGCTCAAACTCATCATCAGGAATGGTGGTGGTGGTGGGGGAAATGTTCTCTGAAACATTCCACAAGTTGGCATCCTGAGTCCCCAATGTAGAGGAGACCACATTGGGAACAGACACAGTAAATGATGTGTGTGGAGGTGCATTGGGTAGACAGGACACCAACTTGTTCTGAAACGTTCCACATCTCTGGGACATGCACTAAATCACCGTCCTGTGGCCAAACACTTCAACTTCCCCTCCCACTCCACCAAGGACATCCAAGTCCTGAGCCACCTCCACTGCCAGATTCTAGCCACCCGACTCCTGGAGGAAAAAAGCCTCATCTGCTGCCTTGGGACCCTCCAACCACTCAGCACCAATGTCGATTTCACCAGTTTCCTCGCCTCCCCTCCCACTTGGCACCGCCCTCTTGAAGTGTCCTACCTGTCAGGGTTCTTTCCCACCTATCTGCTCCAACTTATTACCATCACACCCCCACCTCTATCTACTTATTGCATTCCCAGCTACCTTCCCTCAGCGCCACCTCCCTTCCATTCATCTCTCAGCCCCCTTGGGCTCCTCCACATTCCTGATGAAGAGCTCATGCTTGAAACATCAACTCTCATGCTCTTCGAATGCTGCCTGACCGGCTGTGCTTTTCCAGCACACCTTTTGACTCTGATCTCCAGCTTCTGCAGTGCTCACTTTCTCGTAGTTGAGGAGACGTTTAGCCGAGTAACAGAAACAAGCAAACATTGCACTGAGTGAAGCACTGCAGGGACATAGTAGAAGTCCATTTCAAGTTGAAAACATCGTACTCTAGCTACTGAAGCAAATCACAACAAGAAAACATGCAAAAACAGTCAGCTGCTAAGCTACCTTCAGGCTACCAATGTCTCTTGCAGTCTTTAATAGTTCAGAAACAGCATCTTTCAGCAACGTGAAAACTAGTGATCCACCTGCAGATTTTTTGAGCTAAAATAAACCTAGCATATCTTCAAAAAGTAACAAATTTCTTTTTACCTACCACCTCCACATCTCAAATCTCTGGTTACATCACTCTCAATTACCCCATTTGGAAGAATTTGGAAAATGTTGCTATCTTACTCTCATTCAAAACATGCAACCAAAAATGCACTGATGCAGTTAATAAGTCATTTTTGCCAATAAACCCAGCAGAAATCCTTTGCATTTTGTGCTTTGAAAGTTACCACAATACAAGGTTTTTCTTGTTTGTGTTCCAGAATTGCCTGCAAGAGCACAATGTACACGAACCACAAAAAAGGCCCAAAGTTAAAGGAAGTGGGCAACATGTGAGCTTACCTACATTTATAAAAATCAACACTGGTTAAATAAAGTAGGCCATTTAACAGCCACTTCTTAACACACCCTGATAATGCATAATACATTTATTGACCGTGCAGCTCATCTGAAACTCGATTTCTTCTATTTTAAAGTAGGTCAAGCTGGAAAGTCATTGCAGGAAGAATATCCGGGATCAGGAAAAGTTATAAGAACAAGTGTCCAACTATTTCTTGAAGCTTGCCTTTGGTGCTGGTTAGAAGTCGTCAGCTGCTCAATCTCTGCTCCCACCTAGCCAGCAGCAACTGTGCGCAGATAGCTGACCACATCTCAATGTCTTTGAAGGTGTAACATACATCACTCCTGCAGTTCTGCTCGATTCTTGCTTAGTTAAAATTCTGTCTTACTTCAATACCAACACCATTCAACAATGGTGCAGCCTCATACAATCATAATAGACTGAATGACTCTCAGCACCACTGTAGTTACACAAAAAAATCATTTCGCCAATTACATGGACACAGGCTCCCTGAAGGGGCAACTCATCTGGCTCCACTTCCCTGCCCTTACCCAGTCGTGCAAAGCTTCTCTAAATAGTTGAAAATACAGGGTGTCACTGATCTCCAAACATCTGCTTATAGTTACAAAACGAGATCCCACAGAGGTGTAATTTTAAAGACTTGACATATTAACATTTCCTGTATGCACAAATGGCAACACCCTATTCCAACTGGCATACAAGTTGACTTGTGAACAGACTCCAGGACAAAACCTATTCACAACTCGGGGACTACTTTTAACCTAATTCTCTTTGCAAGGTCTTGACTGAATTTGCTCATTTTTTTCATGCATTTATTTGAAATCTCAACCAAAAGCTAAGTTTTAACATTCCACACACAGGATAAACCAAAGATAACAGAATAACCTGATGGAAATTTGTCTGATTATGAAGACACTTGCTCTAGAATGGAATTTAAAGAATTGCTGAGATTCTAGGATTTTCCTCAAGTTAAAAAAAAAAGATTTTCTCAAAAAAAATTCTTCAAAACCACATCAACCCAGAAAGAAGCTGGTGCTGGTTGCTTGAATGTATTTCAGGGAAACCGCCCAATTTTGACAGGGTTTTATGGCAATTCTGTTAGAACAGTGTTTACAGGTTAGAAAAAGACAGCACAAGTTTCCTGTCTTAATAATGAGTAGTGTGTGAAACCCAATCTCTTTGCCGGAAGCATATAGCATGCAGAGCCATGCATTTTTCCTAATTTCTAATCCAAAGGCTGTAAGTAACTTGATTTAATCCACAAATGCCACAGATCACTATTCCAAAATCATGTGCTCAAACAACACTTTAACAATAGCACTATGAAGGCCTACCAAACATTCTGCTATTGAAAAGAAAGCCTATGCATCAAATTTGGAATTTTTTGCCTTTATTGAATGAAAAGTGTTTTAGGTGTGATATTAAATGCAGCACATGACAGCAGTTCATTTAATAGAAACATACAGCAAAATAAGCATTACAGCATTAACCAACTGATTCAGAATCTCTGCTCCAATAATCCTCCCCAACAATTATGGCATATTGGACCATAGATTTGGAAAAAAAAAGTTAAATTTAACTTTGTTTACAGCTTAAATAGAACTTGCTTCTAAATTGCCATTGATAAAATGAGTAATCAAGAGAAGTGAGATATTCAAAGCAGTCTACCAAATTAGAAATGCTTTCAGAAGATAGATTTCTAGTTTAAAATCATGCCTCTCAGTGTGATTTATCATTACAAGTTTCCATTCGTTCTGACTTTCTTCACCTAGTCTAACCTTGGAGGCAATAATATCCATTTCCTACAAAATGACCAACATTAACTTTGATCAGGATTTGACCGGGTGCACAAGGAAAGGGTTGAAGTAAACCTCATCTCATTAAAACAAATTTCCATTCATTCTGTTCCTCAGGGGTTATCCAATGAGACAAAGCTAAATTTATAGGTCCTATAGTTCCTAAAATGGGAAACAAAAACACCACCATTTTCCATATTTAGTAAACGTAATATTTTGTATCAGTGTGCTGCATGAAGCACTGGGGAAACAATATTATGCATAAACAATTATATTGCTTTATTTTCTTGATCATATTACTAGTGTTCAAACAGTCAAATTTCAGAAATAAACTGTCCATTTTAGAATACAATTAATGCACATCTTCAAGTCCTCTGTTGCTGCATGGTGAATATATATTCCCTTTCAGCTCATACATCTGGCTCCCTTTGATCAGCCCTGGAAACTGAAACAGCCAAGTGAAACAACCAAATCAGGAAGCAAATCATTTTAAAAAAAGTAAAGTTGGTGCATGTGTGGGTGGGAAAGCAAAACAAGCCACTTCTGAAAACTTGAGACAGTGGATTAATCATCAAAATCTTAATCTACTCAATTTAAAAAAACAAAGTTAAAGATCACACAACACCAGGTTAAAGTCCAACAGGTTTGTTTGGAAGAATTAGCTTTTGGAGCACCGCTCCTTCATCAGTTAAAGTGGAAATAACCTGCTTTCTCAAAACTTCTGCTGCTCATTAGATCTTTGACCAACAAGCTAAACAGAGATTTTGGAAGAATCCTATTCAATTATAAGTCGACTGTTACAGTTGGCAATAGTTGATCAGGTTTGCTCGTCTTGATTATTTCAAAAGGAGAGAGATTACCATGGGAGAACAACTGATTCAGTTACATATTGGTTGAAAATGTATATCAGGTATTTAATACTACAAATGAGGTCACATGACATAACGAGAAGACTAGTGTGCCTTCAATAACCACTGAATAATTATTCTATATTGATCATTCACTAGTCACCACAGTTCTGCTGGCTGCAACCACTATCTATATGCACAAAACCAAGATTACTGCAGTAGGCTCTTTTGTTTTCGTGTTACGAAGATTCTGCACTAACCACGCATTGACAGGTTTTCTAGGTGTCAAGATTATCAAAATACAAGTGACTCACTACTGCACATGACCATGCAGGCCCCATAAGACTTGGCCCAAGAATAGAACTGATTGCATTGGCTGTTTAACACACTAATAATTGATTTGCCTGATTCAGATTATGAGATTTACTTTGGGTGGTGATGGGAGTTCCCTTTGCACCACAATGCATAAACTTCCAAATGCAAATAAATCCACATTACATTGATGCCAAAAAGTGAAGGCAGACTGCACGTTCAGTGAAGCTGATTTCAAACAAATTTATGTCGATTTGAGCTGTGAAACACAGCAGCAGTATAACACACGACATCTCTTCTAATTTGCTGGATCTCAAGACATCATGAGCTACACTATACAAAGGATGAAGTGTTGGTGCTTCCAGAATTATCACTGACTCCAATCTAAGAATAATCCATGCAGCATTAAATACTGTCACACAAATACAAATTATAATCATTCAACATTGTAAATTAAGTGAGAAGCATTTTGCAATGAAAACAACAGGAAGAAAAACTTTAGCACAGGATGCCAATATATGAAAAGGTCATTAATAGATAGTCATAATGGTAGCACTCCCCCATTGACAAAAATCAGGTGTCCTGCAACAAGATACAAAACTTGGCTAAATGAGGGATACATCCTTTGGGAATTAAAAGTACAGAATGTTCACCATCTTTTTTCAAGCCACATTTCACGTTGTTCAACCCAGAGACTGTGATACCATCTGTACAGGAAATGAAACAGCAGGACATCCTGTTTTGTTACTCCAGTTCTACAGGTGCCCTAAATATCAAGACCAACCAATCATGATTAAATGCCAATTCAGAAATCCCAGTACAATAAACAGGTCAACGTGAACAAGGAACAGAGAACATTCAAAACACCAGTTTCCTGGAAAGTTTCTCAGTTTACTAAAACTCCAACAGTACATTATAAAAATCATTTGTCAGCAACAGTGCATGGTTATAAACTGCAAAAGCAAACTACAGTAAAATTCTGAAGTTCAAGATTATGAAGTTTTGAACTAAGATCTATAGTTTGGTTCATATCACATTTGGCATCAGATCTCTCCTATAGTCAGGGATTAGGATTCCAACTATCACCTCAGTTGGTAATTTTAGATATTGCTGTTAATAAACAAGGCCAGTGCACACATTTTGCATGAGCCAAATAGAGGGCACTTTAGTGCATACTGCATGAGGATTATGCTCAGCTTGGATCATGCTAAAACTATTTTTCTTCTGAAAAAAATTGAAGTACCAGTAGCTGTTTATTAACTTGGGATAGAGGATCAGACTTGATCAAGAGTCAGCTGTGCCCAATCAAAGCACTCATCCAAAAATCAAAGTAAAGCAATGAGCTCAAGATTTGTTTCAGGCTTTTAAGCAGCCAACCATTGTGCACACCATTACATGAAGGAACAGTAAGGGTTAAACCAAGTTGTTCTATTTGTTCAGACAGTCTTTAAAAGCACAATGGTGCATTTTTATTTTTAAAAAGTCCAAAAAACCAGCAATTTCTCCACACACCAAACATTCATAAATTATTTCCATATCAACAAATGAAATTGGGCCTTGTGTGTCATGGCTATTCATGGCCACTGCAACATTTAATTGCAACCACATTTACAAACCTATTGAGCATATCATGTATTTAACGTTCTTAAAATTGTCAAGACAAGAAACAATCCATATCTTAAAAGCACTCAACAAAATCAAGGAGAATCATTAAACTGAGCTCATAATCATCCTCCTCCTCCTTCTTCCCCAACCCCCAGCCCATCCAATATCCCTGGAGATGCCAGGGATAAGGCAAAAAAAAATTGAGTTTGCTTTAGCAATGTGCTCCCAGAAGTATTACTAAAGGCTGTCAAGGAAAAACATCTTCTATGGCTGGCAACATTAGGCAATCGTAACTAATTAAGGAAGCCTAGACATAGGCAGTTATAGAGGTGAAAGCCCAAAGGTGGTCTAAGAGAATTAGCCGTGATTTAGAGGCATAGGCTTTATACCTACTCACGTGTCTACCCAGCACTTCGTGTTGATATAAGTTGGCTGTCAAGCACCTCTATTTGATAACTATGATGCAATCAATATCTATCATTTCAATGCAACGTGAAAGGAGAACTACAAAATACAAACCTTTGAACTGAGCCTCTTTTTTCTTCAGTCTAGTTTAGAGTGGCGCTGAAAAAGCACAGCAGGTCAGGCAGCATCGGAGGAGCAGGAAAATTGATGTTTTGGGCAAAAGCCCTTCATCAGGAATAGAGGCAGGGTGCCTGCAGAGTGGAGAGATAAATGAGAGGGGGGTGGGGGTGGGGAGAAAGTAGCATAGAGTACAATGGGTGAACAGGGTTGGGGATGAAGGTGATTAGGTCAGAGGAGGATGGAGTGGATAGATGGAAAGGAAATTAGGCAGGTAGCACAGGTCATGAGGGAGGTGCTGAGCTGGAAGGCTGGAGCTGGGGGAAGGGGAAAATGAGGAAACTGGTGAAATCCACATTGATGTCCTGGGGTTGAAGTGTTCAGAGGCAGAAGATGAGGCGTTCTTCCTCTGGACGTCAGATGGTGAGGGAGCAGCGGTGGAGGAAGCCCAGGATCTGCATATCCTCGGCAGAGTGGGAGGGGGAGTCGAAATGTTGGGCCACAGGACAGTGGGATTGATTGGTGCGTGTGTCCCGGAGATGTTCCCTAAAGCGCTCTGCTCGGAGGTGTCTTGTCTCCCCAATGTAGAGGGCACCGCATCAGGAGCAATGGATACAATAAATGATATTGGTGGATGTGCAGGTGAAACTTTGATGGATGTGGAAGGCTCCTTTGGAGCCTTTGATGGAGGTGAGGCAGGAGGTATGGGCACAGGTTTTGCAATTTCTGCAATGGCAGGAGAGCGTGGACCTGACTAGGTAGCCATGGAGGGAACGGTCTTCACAGAAAGTGGAAATGGGTGGGGAGGAAAATAAATCCCTGGTGGTGGGGCCTGTTTGGAGGTGATGGAAATGTCGTCGGATGATGTGGTTTATGCGCAGGTTAGTAGGGTGGAAGATGAGCACCGGGAGGTTCTGTCCTAGTTATGGTTGGAGGGGTGGGGTTTGAGGGTGGAGGGGCAGGATGTGGATGAGATGCGTTGGAGGGCATCTTTAACCACACAGGAAGGGAAATTGCGATTGCTAAAGGCGGCGGCCATCTGGAGTGTTCTGTGGTGTAACTGGCCCTCCTGGAAGCGGATATGGCGGAGGAATTGGGAATATGGGATGGCATTTTGACAGGAGGTAGGGTGGGAAGAGGTATAATCCAGGTAGCTGAGAGAGTCGATGGGTTTGTAAAAAAATGTCAATGGCAAGTCAGTCGTCATTAATGGGAGATAGAGAGGTCAGGGAAGGGGAGGGAGGTGTCAGAGATGGTCCAGGTGAATTTAAGGTCAGGGTGGAATGTGTTGGAAGTTGATGAAGGGCTTTTGCCCAAAACGTCGATTTTCCTGCTCCTCGGATGCTGCCTGACCTGCTGTGCTTTTCCAGCACCACTTTTATCTCGACTCTGGTTTCCAGCGTCTGCAATCCTCGTTTTTAACCTCCTTTTTTCTCCACTTCATCCCACTTGCCAGCCCACTCTAATCAGGTTGGATGTTAGCCTGTGTGGCTGCTTTGCTTGGATGAGCTTGTTGGCTTGGCCAACATTTACCCACAGTTTAAGCAGTTAACAAGCCACACTGACGATGATAGACATTTCATGAGTCAAACATCACATTAAGGGACGTCTTCAGCACTAAGCATTTCCTGATATTGACAGGTTTACAAATGAGCCAAATAGCAGGAAAACATTTCACTCACCAGAGTTTGGTGGAATCAATCATGTCAGGTACATAACTAAACTATATCGTCAAGTTTGTGACCACATCTCATTTTTGGCCATGATTGCAGTCATGACCTTAATTCCAACAGCTGCAGTGTTTGAGAACATTCAAGATATATTAATGAATGCGATAGAGGATCCTAACACGAAAGTCAGGAAAGCTGAATGGCCGGTCTCTCAGCAGCCCAGAATGGCCTCGGTGTGGACCTTCAGATTTGAAATTATTTCAGAGCAGTCTCCCGGCCTCAAAAGCCTAGGGGTGACGCCATGTGGTCTGGAGTCAAGGCCCAGCGTGCACAACAGACTGGGAGCCAGCATGGAGCTGGATAGAAGGGCTGTTACTCTGAACTTTTCTTGATTTTTCTAATCTTTCCTCCTAAAAATTTGTACTTCAGAATCTTTAGACCCAAGAAAGTACTCTAAGTGGCAACTTGTAAACTTTTTACTGTACTCTTGAGTACATATGACAATAAAGCTAATTCTAATATTAAACTATAACCTACAGTTGTGAATTTTTTGCTTCCAACCCAATTAAGATCATCCATCCTTTGTAAAAGCTCCAGAAAACTCCACCATATTGTTTGCACAAATGTAGTCCAGAAAGATATTTTTGTTTTTAGTCTTGGAGCCAAATTAGTCTAAAAGCTTTCAGTGAATCCTGAAAGGCAGCAAAACCCATTTACTTCATCAGATCAAAGATAACAATGTGTCTCTGATAAAGCTTTTCTTTATTTGTCGCAACAGCTCCATCTGTAGCCTGGTATTGAACTGTTAAGACCATGAAGGACGTGGAGTTGTGACCATGTTGAACATGCTAAATAAACCCAAGCAGCTGTTTCTAGTTTAGAAGGAATTTGGGAAAGAATATTTACAGTGCAGGCTGTTACTGCATTAAAGTGTTTGCTCTTTAGTAAAAAATCAACTTGTTATTCCAGTTAAAATTAACCATCAAAATTAACAGATGACATAATACAAAAATTCAACATGAATGAGTTAGCCAAGATGCAATATACAGCTAATTACAAATCAAAGATTGACACTATATTTTATATTACAAATCAGAACACTTATTGCTCTCCCTCAAAAGGGTTGTTTCTTTGCCTGAAACAAATTGCATTTTGACTGCACTTCTAGATAGTCGTAGGCTAAAATATATAGGGAATAAAGCAAACAGACATGCATTGCATAAGGGTGTACATACAGTATATTGTATTACCTAAGACAGCAATGCATATAACTTATTTTAAGATGCAGTTATTCAACTGGTGCTGACTGAAGCTCATGAACAGCTAAAGCAAGCTACAGGCAGTGCAGGAAGAAAAAAGGAATACCTACTTTACAGATTCACTTTCCAGCTATATTAGCATTTAATCAACAATAAAAGACTTGGCCATCAAGATTCAACTTGCATTCACTGTAGCTGCAGCAAAATTGGCTTCCACTACCATTATTGTCGGGAAATCTTCAAGTCATACACATCCCTTTCAAACTGGTAGGGTTGACCTTAAATGTCTGTAATGCTCCTAAACAACAGCTATCATGAGAAAATCTCTATGCACGTTCTCAATATTGGAGTGTGCCCATTATCAAATGATACACAGAAGTGTTTTTGGTCTGTTGTGCAGTGTAAAAATCACCAAGTGATTGAATTTTGCTAAAATGTTAGATTTGGACAAATTCAGTATCATGTCATACCAAAAATACATAGTGCACATGCTACTGAATTCAATGCTATTCCTAATATCTGAAGTCTCAATTCACATCAGGCTTGGTTTCAACATTGGAATTTGTCAACCACCCATAATCAACAGGAATATCACTTGACCAGCAAGAGTCTTTGCAGGAACCATCTTCAAGATGAAGGAATGTGCTTTTGGACACCAAATGAAGAAGAGTCCACAATTTCCTGACTTTTTTGACCTTCAAACAAATCCCTTAAAATGCTTAGCTGGACCCTGAAGCAAGGTTGCAGCTTGCACAACGTCTCATCTCGGGCACTGGCTCAAATTAACATCCCCTTGACACCCAAGTGTTCTGAGACCTTGATCTTTACATACTTACGAGGGCCTTATCTATGGCAACAGTCTCAAATTCCTTCTGAATCAGAGGAGAAGTGCAGAAGGCAGAAGTCCAACAACAAAACAGGCAGGCAAGCACTCTGCACCTACTTTAAGCCTGTGCACGTTCTATTTGTGTTAGGCAATCGGCTTAACATTTCTGCAGTTATTTTCATCCAGACATTGAATGAGTCAGACATTAAAAGTGAGAAAGGTTTTTTTTCTGCCAACTCAACACCAGCTGACCATTTCAAACTTCCACAAAAGCTCGGGAGATATTTTCAATTAGTTAACTTCTTGGTGCATGTAGATAATAGACTGAATTTGAAGCTTCCAAATTTGTATTATTTGGGCATATGAAAAGTGACAAGAGGTTATTTAATTAATTCTTGGTTTAAGTTGAAATGAACTGAGATCAAGGCATTTTTGATGACATTTCTTTCTTCTAAATCTCTATTCAATGGATCAATCACAATTCAAAAAGTATGCATTTTTTCTATCCTAGTAAAATCTATTTTGAGAAGAAAACCCATCTTTA
Source organism: Chiloscyllium plagiosum (assembly GCF_004010195.1). Lineage (NCBI taxonomy): Eukaryota > Metazoa > Chordata > Chondrichthyes > Orectolobiformes > Hemiscylliidae > Chiloscyllium > Chiloscyllium plagiosum. The sequence goes on from NC_057742.1 coordinate 23,399,640, forward strand.
CAGTTTTTTTTTAGTCATATTACTGCTCCATTAAAATTTTTATTGTGAAGCTGGTGAAAACTGTCTTCTTGAACCACTGGTGCATGGACACACACACACAGTTAGCAAGGCAAATTTAAGATTTTGAAGCTAAGACAGTGAAGGAACCAGCTGGATAAGCGATGTAAAAGGCACATGGAAACACCTGTCAGCCACGTGCCTGACTTGAAATCAAAGTGACCGAACTGTTCCTGTTTCAATCAACATCCAGAAAACTACTCCCAAACAGCATATACCTTCCACAGAATGTAGCTGGTCAAGGTATTATATTCAGCAATATTGAGCAGTCCTATGCTATGCATGTGCTGAGAGCCTAAGTAATGAGTAAAGAAAGTATTAAACACTAGGACAAAGATTAGGCACATTTATGAGTGCAAGTCAGCAATGGTGGGTGACCAGTTACTGTTCAGGATAGAAAATGGGCATTTTAAAGTGAATCAACATGAAGTGGAAGATGGGAGGCTAACCAAGGAAACATTTCAACATTTGAATCTGGGGGCTGACACTGGGCAGATCCCAGCAACTTCTCAAAATAGATTCCAGCCAGATGCGTAGGAATAGCAGGAATTTAATAAACAGGAACCAATATCACAACATAATATACCCAAAACTTACACAGGAAAGTCTGTCATTGGCATCGCTCTACAGCAACAATTGCATCAATTTAAGTTGCAACATCAGTAATTCTCTTAAATCAGCAACCAGGATTTGTCTGTCTGAATCCTTCATGTAGAAAGCCCATTTGGTCAAAAAGGTACAGCATTTGTTTATTTTTTTAAAAATGAAATTGCATTTGACAAAATGCAGTCAACGGCAGTAATCATCAAACCTTACACCTCAGTGGGTGCACATCTACACACATAGCATGTCAAGCAAGAGACAAATTCGGATTATAAAACTGAAATCTGTCTCAAGCTAACAATATTACTGCATACGAAAATGAAGTAGTTTTGCCTACACACAAATAAGACAATATAGGGCTCTTTCAAAGCTTGGAATGGATAGTAAATTAGAACATTACGCTTTCACCTCTGAAACCCAAGTTTGAATCTAGACAGCTGAAGTTTAAAAAAAGTATGACAGCTTTTACAAAGCTTCTAAGCAAGTGGCCTCAACTGAGTTCCTAGAGGTCACAAGCATACAGTGCAAGAGGGCTCATAATTCAGTACTAAGCTGACAGCTTCAGTTCAAGGACAAAGATAGTTGGTGTGGGAAATTGAAACTTAGTTCGAACACATTTTGGCAGTCCTTGAAACCAACATCAAATATGGGAGAAGAAAGCAGTCTGCCCACCAGCATGGGATTCAACTCACCTCAATAGGCATGAAATTTATATAGAACAGATGCAAATGAAAAAACATCTAATTTCAGAGACAGCTCCCAACCCCCAGAAAGGAACACAACTAGCAAGATGTAGAGCAGGACTTCATTTTCCGCTTTAAAACAAAACCATGCAGAATTTTCAATGATGTAGGTAAAGTGCAATTCCTGCCCATTTCCTACCCATTTAACCATAAATCTCACCTTTAGTTTCTCTCTGCATGCAACTTGGAAATTGAGAGATGTTTCAGGATCTCAAATGCAAATCATTATGGGGCAATTTAGATGGAGGCCAAATGTGTAGGATAATGCACAGGATTCCACAATATGGGGAGAAGGATTTTTTCTTCAAAGAAAAAAAACATTCATGGGATGTGCATGTTGATGATCAGTTAATTTATTGCCCATGTCTAGTTGCCCTGGATAAGGTGGTGGTAAGCTGCCTTCTTGCATCATTGCAGTCCTTGAGGCTTAGGGACACCCCAATGCTGTTAGTAAAGGAGGATGCACACCAACAGAAGAAATCAGCAACTAGGATGATTATTCATCGCCCATAGTTTTGGGGTGGAGAGAAACTTAACATGTAAAGCTTGAATGTTTCAAAAAGCTGCCTAATCAGCTTGCAGACCTACGTGACAAGCACATGCTGCAGTTTCACACAGTATTTAAAAAGTAGGCATTATAAATTCTGATTGGAGGTTGGTTGCTGCCCTTGTCCCTGAACCCCATCCCCAGAACCTCCAACCAAACCACCCAATAGAAAAAAAAATCAACTATTTTGCCCACGCCTCCCAGAGTTAAACATTGTTAGGTAGTCACAGCCTTAGATTCAGAGTAGGCACTGCTGCTTCATGGTTGTCAGTCTGTTTTTGCAGGTTAAGGTGGGAAGGGACATTTCTTCTTGGGACCATAAAATACTAAAGTGATGGCCTCTAAGGCATAAGGTGCAACAGACCTCTGGAGGTGGTGAAGGACTGTACCCACTGTGCTATGGAACCCACCACCACATTGAAAAAAAAATTTAACAATCCCAACCTTTGTCTGTAAGCATATCAGCACAGCACACCAACACAGGAGTGAACAAAATGTAAAATTTCATAAATCCACTGGATAATTAAAAGGCAATTTGAAAAAAAAAGTCTCAAATGGTTAGCCTGGCAAGTCTTAGTTCTCAGGTCATCAATATGGAGAAGCTCCGCTCTCAAAGTTGAAAATTGTCAGCAGCCACTAAAAACACATGTCACTTGGTTCTCCTACACAGCACAAACCCAAATTCTCAGGCTCAACTAAGCCATGGTGGAACTAAAATGTTCATACTAATCTTGCCACAAACGAAATGGCAGCTTGATGGTGCATTGACTGCGCATCTTTCCTTATTATTTCATGGGATAGGAGTATGGTCTCTAAGACCAGCATTTATTGACCATCCAAAACTGTTCTTCAACTGACACGACCACTACACCATTCCCCCTTGATTGCAATGACCCAGGCTTTCAGTCATGTCAAATTCTTACTTTCACAAGATCAGGGTCATTCAAGTTCAATGCTAGTGTTTGCACATCATTCAAACAGTCCAGAACGTTTCTTATACCAGTATTTAAAAGGTTTGTCACGTAATCATACCTGCAACATGATCCGAAAGTCAATTTCAGAAGTGGAATATATTACATTGGTTTCATTAACTGCTATGCATTAGCCAGATGGACAGTCAAGTATTGGAACATGGCTGTGTCTTTCACTAAAGCAGCATGAAATTCATGCAATTACACAGACCACATTTTAACTTGCTATGTTACAATTTACAATGGTAAAATTGGTTATTTTATCTAGATTTTCTTTTCGGATTCCCCAAGCTCATCAAATTTGGAAATGCATCAGTGTATCTTATTTTTACCAAGTTAGAATCATAGAATCCCTAAAATGCAGTTAAGGCCCTTCCACCATTCGACGAGCACCGCACCCAGGCCCAGCCAGCCACCCTACCGCTGTAACCACACATTTACCATGGCTAAACCACCTAGTCTGAATAGCACTGGATACGAAGAGGAAACTTAGCATGGCCAGTCAACCTAACCTGCACATCTTTTGACAGTGGGAGGAAGCCAACTGAAGCCCACACAGATACTGAGAACACGTATACTGTATGCAATCACCCAATGTTGGAATTGAACCCAGGACCCTGGTGCCGTCAGGCAGCAGTGCTAACCACAGGGCTATCATGCCATGCATTCCTGTGGTTCAGTCATTTATACTACAAAGTGAATGATGCTCCCTGCACTGATCTATAAGACACTTCATTCAGGATAGCAGCCCTGAAAGTCCTGGCATTCCCTTTCTAACAAGGGCTTGTATGCTATCTTTCTCTTATCTATGCTGAAGTTTACTGAATTCCCTAAAATTTCAAGTTTAAAAATATTTCAGAAGACTTGATCAAAGGCCTTTTGAAAACAAAGGCACACAATCAGAGGGCTTTATGGTCTACTTGGTATGGGGTATTCTCAAAGTCAAAAGCTGTCAGACAGCACACTTTTTTGAAACCAGTTACAGTTGCTTACTAAGCTACAATCAGATGACCTTTCAATTCCAATCACAAATTCCCTTATTTCATACTTCAGAAGGCAGGGCAAATGGATCTGTAGTCACCTGCATCACTCTTCCAAACAAATCCTCAAGATGATTGATAACTTCCATTTCCATTGCATTTCTCATCTGTCCTGGCATTGAAACCCACACTGATCACTTCCTTAATTCTAGACTCAACTATGTGGATAGTTTTCTGGTCACACTTTGTGCTCAGATTTGAAAAACAGCCATTCTTGTTTCCACATTTGCTTGAGAGGATTTAAACTAGTAAGGTGGAGTGGTTGGGAACCAGGGAGATAGTGAGGAAAGATCAGAGACTGGTACAGTTGAGAACAAAGGAGAGTCAAACAGTCAAGGCAGGCAGGAAAAAAGCAGAGAACAGAGTAGGACTGATAAATTAAACTGCATTTATTTCAATGCAAGAGGCCTAACAGGGAAGGCAGATAAACTCAGGGCATGTTAGGAACATGGGACTGGGATATCATAGCAATTACAGAAACATGGCTCAGGGATGGACAGGACTGGAAACTTAACGTTCCAGGATACAAATGCTACAGGAAGGACAGAAAGGGAGGCAAGAGAGGAGGGACAGTGGCGTTTTTGATAAGAGATAGCATTACAGTTGTACTGAGGGAGGATATTCCATGAAATACATCCAGGGAAGTTATTAGGGTGGAATTGAGAAATAAGAAATGGATGATCACCTTGTGATTGTATTATAGACCCCATAATAGTCAGAGGGAAATTGAGCAACAAGTTTGTAAGGAGACCTCAGATCTGTTAGAATAATAGGGTGGTTATGGTAGGGTATTTTAACTTTCGAAACAGACTGGGACTGCCATAGTGTTGAGGGTTTAGATGGAGAGGAACTTGTTAAGTGTGTACAAGAAAATTTTCCGATTCAGTATGTGGGTGTACCTACTAGAGAGGGTGCAAACAGTGACCCACTTTTGGGAAATAAGGCAGGACAAGTGACTGAGCAATTTGGGGCCAGTGACTATAATTCTATTAGTTTTAAAATAGTGATGGAAAAGGGTACACCAGATCTAAAAGTTCAAGTTCTAAATTGGAGAAAGACTAATTTTGATGGTATTAGGCAAGACCTTTCAAAAGCTGATTGGGGGCAGATGTTGGCAGGTAAAGGGACAGTTGAAAAATGGGAAGCCTTCAGAAATGAGGTAGAGAGTGTCCAGGGACAGTATATTACTGGTAGGGTGAAAGGGGAGGCTAGTAGGTATAGGGAATGCTGGATGACTAAAGAAATTGAGGGTTTGGTTAAGAAAAAGGAAGCATATGTCCAGTATAGACAGGATTGTTTGAGTGAATCCTTAGAAGAGTATAAAGGCAGGAGCATACTTAAGAGAAATCAGAAGGGCAAAAAGGGGACATGAGATAGCTTTGGCAAATAGAGTTAAGGAGTGTTAAGGGGGGGATACTAAATGAGTATTTTGCACCAGTATTATTGTGATAAAGAACATGGAAGATTATAGAATGTAGGCAAATAGATGGTGACATCTTGAAAAATGCCCATTACAGAGGTAGTGGTGCTGGATGTCTTTAAATGTATTAAAATGGACAAATGCCCAGGACCTGATCAGGTGTACCCTTGAACTCTGTGGGAAGCTACGGAAGTGATTGATTGGCCTCTTGCAGTGATATTTGTATCACTGATAGTCACAGGTGAGGTGCCGGAAGACTGGAGGTTGGCTAACGTGGTGCCACTGTTTAAGAAAGGCAAAAAGGACAAGCCAGGGAGCTATAGACCGGTGAGCCTGACATCAGTGGTGGGCAAGTTGTTGGAGGGAATCTGGAGGGACAGGATGTACATGTATTTGGAAAGGCAAGGACTGATTAGGGATAGTCAGCATGGCTCTGTACATGGGAAATCTGTCTCAAACTTGATTGAGTTTTTGAAGTAGTAACAAAGATGACGGATGAGGGCAGAGCAGTAGATGTGATCTATATGGATTTCAGTATGACATTCGACAAGGTTCCCCATGGGAAACTGATTAGCAAGGTTGGATCTCATGGAATACAGGGAGAACTAGCCATTTGGATACAGAACTGGCTCAAAGGTAGGAGAGAGGGTGGTGGTGGAGGGTTGTTTTTCAGACTGAAGGCCTGTGACCAGTGGAGTGCCACAAGGATCGGTGCTGGGTCCACTTTTATCCTTTATAGAAATAATTTGGATGTGAGCATAAGAGGTATAGTTAGTAAGTTTGCAGTTGACACCAAAATTGGCTCTTGATAAGATGAGCCAATGGGTTGAGAAGTGGCAGATTGGGAAAGCAAATCTTAGCAGGACTTATACACTTAACGGTAAGGTCCTAGGAGAGTTGCTGAACAAGACCTTGGAGTGCAGGTTCACAAGCTCCTTGAACGTGGAGTGACAGGTAGATAGGATAGTGAAGGCGGTGTTTGGTATGCCTTCCTTTATTGGTCAGAGTATTGAGTACAGGAGTTGGGAGGTCATGTTGTGGATACACAGTTCATTGGTTAGGCCACTGTTGGAATATTGCGTGCAATTCTGGTCTCCTTCCTATGCCTGCATACCCATTTGGGAAAGATGTTGTGAAACTTGAAAGGGTTCAGAAAATATTTCCAAAGGTGTTGCCACGGTCGGAGGATTTGAGTTATAGGGACAGGTTGAACAGGCAGAGGCTGTTTTCCCTGGAGTGTCGGAGGCTGAGGGGTGACCTTATAGAGGTTTATATAATCATGAGGGGCATGGATAGGATAAATATACAAAGTCTATTCCCTGGGGTGAGGAAGTCCAGAACTAGAGGGCATAGGTTTAGGGGGAGAGGGGAAATATATAAAAGAAACCTAAGAGGCAACTTTTTTCACGCAGAGGGTGGCACATGAATGGAATGAGCTGCCAGAGGAAGTGGTGGAGGCTAGTATAATTGAGAATTTCAAAGGCATCTGGATGGGTATGAGAATGGGAAGCACTTGGAGGGATATGGGCCAGGTGTTGGCAGGTGGGTCTAGATTGGGTTGGGATATCTGGTCGGCATGGACGAGTTAGACTGAAGGGTCTGTTTCCGCGCTGTACGTCTCTATAATGATCTCTCCATTGTCTATCTCTTAACTCCTCACATCGCAGTAACTTCCTTGACCATGAAAACTCAATACTTCTGGGCAAATTCCACCTCCATCAAGGATTGGTTTTCTGCCATTTTAGATTTCTGGGACATCCATTCTGGTGGATACAGCTTTGAAAGAATTTGAAAGGACAAATCATTTAGATATTTCCCTATACTCAGCTTGGAGCCCACTTGCATCAATTTTTTTTTCAGTTTGTTATTTTCATCTCAGCTGTGCATTTGAGACAGTGAAACCTCATACTGGCATTTTGTTTGTACTCAGGTGAGCAAATCCTTTGATCTTGAAGCATTTGAGTTATTTTACCTTTTAAACTCATTTTAAAAATGCCTGCATACCCATTTGGGTAACATTCTTTAGTTCCAACTGACCAATTTCCCTTACTTAAACTAAAAGCTCAACATTATACCTTGCTCAATTTGTATTTGACTGACAAATTAGTAAAAGCCTCACCAATCTATTGTTAAATTTAGTTCACTTGAAATCTGGTGTTTCATTCCTCACTTCAGCTGGTACTGCAATTTAATTTCAATGTTGTAAATTTCGAAAATCTGACAAATAATCACCACCACTGGCTCTCAAGGTAGATTTGGAATTCCAATGACAAATTAGCTACCCAAAATAAGGAGGAAAAAGCAGGAAGAGATTGTGTACAAAGACAGCCAGTGAGCAATTAAAGTAGCAACAGCTAAGATATATTCTTCAGTCACAAATTTTCATATGTTATTCACATAAAAATACTGTTAATTAACTATTAATTCAAGACTGAGGTGACCTTTATTTACAGCACAGAGTTAAATTGATAAACTTGATTTGACAAAAGAATTTTAAACAGCAAGAAGTTGCACAATGTGTGGTTCTGCACATTGAGTATCGCTCTAGAGTCACCATTTCACATTGAACAGCAAAATGGAGTAAGTGTCAAAGACATTTTAGATTCAGCTAATCAATACAAGGCCAACAATGGATGCTTTTCAGACATTTGTTCATTATAAAACTTAAGCGATAATACCTGTGTGGCTTTCTCATTCTCCCATGTAGCATGTACGTCAGTATCACGTGGCCACTGTCCTATCAAGTAAGGTCCAATGATGGTGTCAAGGGAGGAGGTGCGTCGTATGCAAGATTTTGTCTGATGAGTCTTAGGTTTCTCAACTGCTGGAATAGATAATTCATTTCAAAAGGTTAGTATTACTTACTCTCCAAATTCCTGCACATTTACTTTAATGTAATCTTTTTCTTAAACTTCCAAACTTTTCCATTACCCTATTGCTATGACTGCTTTGCATTTAGACAGCTTAAAAACTTTGGATGAAGCCCACTTTGTGATATTGCCAATGTAGAAATCTTAATAGGTTTATATTTGAAGCTAAACTGGACAAAACACTCATCTCTGCTGGCAAGTTAGAAAATCAAATGAATTTATGGAATCACTCAATTTAAGAGTTATTGACAATAAAACCACCCTGAAATTTTGACCTTACAGTACTGATGCAAGGATGAAAGTGTAACACTTGCAGTGAAATGATTTTGCAAGATCTGGGACAAATTAGAGGCAGACTTAACACCAGGCTCTGGTCACATCTCAACTGAAATTCAATCCAAACTCTGTGCCCATTAAGTATGATCCACAGAGACAAAAAAATCCTTTAAATAAAAAAAAAGCAAAACCAAAACTTGAAATTAGACTATTATACCAAAAGTGATATATTTGCAAAGCTGTACAAATTTGATCAATGAAGTTTTTCTAAAATACACTTGCACTAAACTGAAAAATTGAAAATGCTTTTGTTAGTATATGGCATGCAAGTTTATTGTTGAAGGCTTCTGGTAAAAAACAGACAAAAATCAATGACAATGCTTTAGAGGTGTTCAGTCTGTCGACAGCTTCAGATAAGGCAATTGAGTGTAAGAGGTGAGCCAAATCATTACAGGCCAGTCAATCTAACTTCAATGCTGCAAAACTAATTACAATAAATTGAGAAATGGGATAAACTGATTCATGCCTTCCTAAGGCAGAATTAGTATAATCAACATGGCTTTAAGTTACATCTTACTAACCTCCTTGTTACTTCCTCAAAAGGTAAGATTAAGAAAGTTAGCAAACAGGTGCAGATGGTAATCAGAGAGGCTAATGCAATGCTGACCCTCAATTCAACAAGGTTGGACTATCAGAAAGAGAGAAGATTTACAACAACTGTACAGGGTACTGGTAAAACCACATGTTGAATATGGAGAGCAGAGAAGGTCCTCTTATTTAAGGAAAGAGATCATTGGATACAGTTCAGAGAAGGTTCACTGAGAAAAATCCCTTGTATGAAGGGATTGTCTTATGAGCAAAAGGACTTTTTATTTCAAAAATATATTTTATTCATAAAATAATTTGATGGTCTGTACAGTTGGTCATGCCATACATATGTAAACATTTGCATACAGAGATCAGAATTTATCATTCATATATACAGGTCTGTACGTTTATCAATCATATATCCATATCAAAAGGACACCACTCACTGGAATTTAGAACAATGAGATGTTATCTTGTTGAAACATTAAGGTTTCTTAAGCAGCTTGATAGTGTAAATACTGAGAGGATGTTTCCCCTCAGGGGACAGTCTAACAATGGAAGGCATATTCTCAGAATTAAAGGGCATCAATTTAAGACAGAGGGGGAGGATAAATTTTATCCTGAGGGAAGTGTGTCTTTCGCACACTTTGCCATAGAGCAGAGTGAGCAAATGGGCCCTTGAGTATATTTAAGGCAAAAATAGCTGTCGGGTACACAAGGGTTCTCCAAAGTGGATTGTGGAAAGTTAGATCAGCCTTGGTTTATTGACTGGGGGAGCAGGCTCAAGGGGATGAACAAGTCTACTCATGTTCCTATTTATAGTTTTGAGGAGAGTATACTGGATGCCATCCATGCATATTTTCAAGACATTTGACAAGGTCCCAAATGGCACACCTCAAAGAATTAAAGCCCAGGGATACAGGAAACTGGAGCACGAGATCCAAAATTCTCAGTGATAGGAAACAAAATGGCGATGGCTGATGAATGCTTTTGTGAACCAAAAATAGTCAGAGCTTGGAGTTTGGTCCCTTGCTATTTGTGGCAAAGAGAGTCGTAGAGTCATAGAGATGTACAGCATGGAAACAGACCCTTCGGTCCAACCTGTCCATGCTGACCAGATATCCCAACCCAATCTAGTCCCACCTGCCAGCACCCGGCCCATATCCCTCCAAATCCTTCCTATTCATATACCCATCCAAATGCCTTTTAAAATGTTGCAATTGTACCAACCTCCACCACTTCCACTGGCAGCTCATTCCATACACATACCACCCTCTGCATGAAATGTTGCCCCTTATGTCTCTTTTATATATCTTTCCCCTCTCCCCCTAAACCTATGCCCTCTAGTTCTGGACTCCCCCACCCCAGAGAAGAGACTTTGTCTCTATTTATCCTATCCATGCCCCTCAATTTTGTAAACCTCTCTAAGGTCACTCCTCAGCCTCCTCCGACATTCCAGGGAAAACAGCCCCAGCCTGTTCAGCCGCTCCCTGTAGCTCAGATCCTCCAACCCTGGCAACATCCTTGTAAATCTTTTCTGAACCCTTTCAAGTTTCACAACATCGTTACTATAGGAAGGAGACCAGAATTACACGCAATATTCCAACAGTGGCCTAACCAATGAACTGTATATCCGCAACTTGACCGCCCAACTCCTGTACTCAATACTTTGACCAATAAAGCAAACCAAACACCTTTTTCACTATCCTATCTATCTGCGACTCCACTTTCAAGGAGCTATGAACCTGCACTCCAAGGTGTCTCTGTTCAGCAACACTCCCTTGGATCTTACCATTAAGTGTATAAGTCCTGCTAAGATTTGCTTTCCCAAAATGCAGATATAAATGACAAAAAGTAGTGGACCTGCACCGATCCTTGCGGCACTCCACTGGTCACAGGCCTCCAGTCTGAAAACAACCCTCCACTACCACCTCTTCTACCTTTGAGCCAATTCTGTATCCAAATGGCTAGTTCTCCCTTTATTCCAGGAGATCTAACCTTGCTAATCAGTGTCCCATGGGGAACCTTGTCGAACGCCTTACTGAAGTCAATATAGATCACATCTACTGCTCTGCCCTCAAACTTCTGAGTTACTTCTTCATATTTAGGATTTAAAATTTAAATGTGGAAGGGATGATTGAGAACTTCACAGATAACAAAATAGCCACATGGTCAATAATGAAATGGACAGCTGTTGACTCTAGAATGACAACGGTTTGGTTGTTTGAGTAGTAAAACAACAAATGGCATTCAATCCAGGGAAGTGAGGGACGGCAAACAAAAAAAGTGGAATATATAATAAACATTCGAAATTGAGAAGAGTCAAGATAATGAGAGACTTTAGAGTACATATCCACAGCTCTACTTTGCTTTTGGTGCATATGAAAGTGTTTAAATTTTGCATGCATGCACCTTAGATGTTCAGTTTAACAGGACAAACTACATCAGATAAATAGGCCAAATTGTAAATGTTTCTTTAACCAAGTTGACAACATGACTAGAATTGCAAATGGATATTAAAGTCATTCAATTAAATACTATCAGATCATATCTGCAACATGTTGCTGTGCAAAGGAACCAAAATTTACTTTCTCATCTACTTACACAGTCACACTTCTATAATTGACCAAAATAGCTACTTCCCACTGACTATCTTTTAAGATTACACATCCGCTCCAGCAACAGCACTTATTAAAACAGCAAACTCCAAACTGGAATATATGAGGCTACACCTGTTTAGCTAAAAACTTTGCTTTGTATACTCCACATTTTAAAAAAGGCTAGTTGTATGAGCTGGTTAAAAACTTGCTGAAAATAAGAGCTCAGTGGAGGAGTATAGCTCCATTAACACTCCAGCATACCAACAAGATTTGATCGGATCAACATGTCCCCACCACCATTTAGATTCTTCAACTGTCTCAACCTGATGCAATAGTGGGGACTTGTTCCTAGATGTCTTGTTAAGCCTTCCAACTCTAAATGGAATTTTGCTAAGTCCTACTGTTTTGCAACTCAATATCATTGCAGAGCTCACCAACAGCACATCACTCCAGTTCATTCAAGAATACAGTCTGCATGGGACAGAGTGCAGTTCTGCCACACAGGAGGAACAATTTCAAGTTTTTAATTTGAACTTCTTACAAAAGGAATACCTTCTTGCCCAAGCTTGCAAAACAATTGCAATTGTTCTATCAATTTTAACTAATAATCCTAGCCCTTCTGAAGTGTTCAATGCATCTTGCCAAGAAAAGGAAATTAATCAGCTATGGTATCCCAGTGTTTGCTCATGGAAAAACATAATATTGAAAAAAGAACCAAGGTTAGCACCAGGAAAAATTAAAGTTGAAACCTCCAAGGCAAACTTCACACAATTTTAGATATGTTTAAAAGCTGTGACAGAACATTTCTTCAAGGGTCTTCCAAGTATGATATGTAAGGTAGCACTAGAATGCAAGGTAGGTAATAAGATTGCCATATGTGGGTTGGTGACATGCAAAAAGTCAAGCCAAGCAATTGAGGACACAGGAAATCAGTATTTTTGGGTGCAAAGTGATCACAACTCCTTGAAATCCTGAAGAAACCTTGCCAGAGGATTGTGGGGCGGCGGCGGATTTTGGATGCAGGGGGAAGGTAGAAAACACGAGAATTTGTCAAAAGGAAAGACTTAGGGATCCAGGGTACTTTCGAGAAGGATAGAGGGAGGGACTAGGAAAGGTTAAGTTATAATTTTCAGTTAACCTTACACAAAATTTGCCTCATTAAGCAAAAAAAGAGCAGTCTGGGTTTGGCTTACATCTGCACCTATATGGGACGATCAATGATCACACTGCACTAAACATTGTGAAATAAAATAATATGGTAAAGACAATTATGTACAACAGTTTCAAACATCCCATTGTTGAAACTAGTTGCACAAAGTAAAATTACCACATTGAAATGAAATCTCATTGATACCACAAGAACATCTACTTCTCTTTACTGTCAAAGGATGCTCAGCAGTAATAACATCCACAGCAATCTTTAGGAAAGTGAAATGGTAAAAGTTCCTCTCAAATGACAAAGGTTTTGAGAATTTTAACTTTTCAGTTCAGACTCACTGAAGACAAAGTAAAAAAAACTAAATTTAAATAGTCCAATGTGAATGTGATTGCATTATCCTCCATTTCACCAAATCAATGCTAGAGGGCTGACAGTGTTAAAAAGTGTGGTGCGGGAAAAGCGCAGCTGGTCAGGCAGCATCTGAGCAGCAGGAGAGTTGAAGTTTCAAGCATGAGCCATGCTCCTCCAGAAGGTTCCAGCTGGCATGACATTTTACCCCACCCTTCCCACTTCATAGTGAAACTTGCCATCTATTTCACGTTTTCACAAATGCGTGAGGTGACAGCAATTACCTGGCACCATCTGCCAGTCTGACAGAATGTTAAATAAACTAAGCACACAAGATATGCAAACCAACTTCCAATGAAACCATATTACAGCTAATTACAACTTATACCACATAAATAAAGACAGGTCATGAGCTGGTCAGAGCCTCGGAATACTGCGACACGTAACTCAGTTCCTGACTCCCCAAAGTCTGTCTACCATTTACAAGGCACAAATCAGGTGTGTAACGGAACACTCCACCTTTTGCCTAGATGCGTGCAGCTCCAACTCAAAGCTTGACAACATCCACACAGTAGCCCACTTGATTGGTACTATATCCACAAGCATCACTCCATCCACCGCCGACACTCAGTAGCAGTGTGTACGATGTACAAGATGCACTGTCGAAATTCACCAGAGACTTAATCAGCACCTTTTAAACCCACGAGAAGACAAGGACAGCAAATACACATGAACACCATTTCCTGCAAGGCTCCCCCCAAGCCGCTCACTATCTAAGTTCAAAACCTATCACCATTCCCTCAGTGTCACTGAGTCAAATTCCTGGAATTCCCTCCCTACGGGCATGGAGAGTCCACCTTTTTCATGTGAACCGCTGCAGTTCAAGGAGGCAGCTCACCACCACCTGCAAAGGAAATTGGGCAATAAATGCTGGCTGGCCAGCAATACCCACATCCTGCAAGTGAATAAAACAAATTATGGAGCACTGAACAAAACTGCAGCAACTAAGTGAGTGTTCAACTGCACTTTCCAGGCGAGTGACCTCCATCACCTAGACAAGTACATCCTAATGTTTTTCCCCCAACTTTGGACTCTTAAGGAGAGCCTGCAGCTGTTGTCTTGGTAAAGCCTTTGACCTCACTTGGGGAAGCCCTGGCTTAGAAATACATGGCTAGCAAATGCAAGGAAATACTGCAAGCATTGTCATGAAGCCCAGGTCCCACAAATTAATAAAACGTCAGGGTGAGCTAGTAGAACCTCCTCTTGTAGAAAAATAGAAGATATCCTCATTAACTTGCCAGCCAAACATGTTTGAGGTTCTCCTGGGAAGGAACATATGTCACTATACATGTTTGTGCATACACTTATCAGTTAAATTAATAGGTCACTTTAAGGAACATACAAAGCATTGGTAATACCAACAGATCAAAGAGTTACATCTTCCTGAAAGGAAACAGTCTGTCTGCACTTCGTCACCATTGTGGAAGACATTTCCAAATCTATTCAGTGCAATTAACAGATGACCTTTGGGTTGCTAATCCAATCTTATAACCATGAGGCCAGCTCTAGATGTGTAATCAAGTTATTTCTTCTTCCCTTTCAGCTGACACACAGCTAACCCCACCATAATTAGACATCAACTTAAAATGCAGCACAGAAGTCACTTGAAATTTCTACACAAGTGTTTGTACGCATTTTTTGGTTTCAAATTCAAAAAAGACAAATGTTAGGTTTCAGCCATAAGAAAACTGTCCCAAGTCTTGATGCTTGTATCTTGATTCAACTTCACTTTTGTTACATTTCTTTATATAATGTGCCATGAAAGCTGCCAAGCAATTGCAATTACAACTATCCTTCAATCTCAAATTCTCGCATTTTAATAGGATTACTTAAATATTTCACAAATCCGAAGTCACATGATATGTATGAAGTTTAATATTAAGCATTAAAAGTGTTTACTAAGCATTGAGTTTCTTTGCAATATGATTTTTTTTTAAGCATAAAACTTTCTGCACAAGCAGCTTGTTGTTTCCATAACCGACAGTTAGGTAATTAGGGGAGCAAGGAATGTTACTTGTGCTTAGTATGATTACTTGAACTTTACAGAAAAAATGATAAGTACTAATTCAAACTTTACCCAGTTTCAAAGGTGATCCAGGAACTAACATTTACATGAAAGGCTTATTATGACACAGATATAAATCAATGCTAGAATGATGAGGATTTACGCCAGCAGTAGGTGTCCCACAGGAAGACAGATGGCATAATGAACCCAAGCTTCAAATATGAAGCATAAAAAAAAAGGCACTGCCCTGTATCCATCAACTGTTCGCCAAAAGCCTCTTGACGGTGTCATCTCATGGCATTCTGTGCAACCCAGTGGGTCACGTGTAAAATGTTGGTCAACCAACAGTCTCATTACTTTATATATTGCTAGATCTGTTGCTCGAAGTACTCCCTGGGCGGTTTAAATGTAGAATTTTTATTCAATTCCATAAGAATCTTCCAGTCATTAAGTCAGATACTTGCTTGGGCTTTGGGTTTTCAAACCTGGATCACATCACTAGGCCTCAGGTGGGCAACCTACTACAAACAAAAGTCGTAAATCACTTCACTTCCAGATGTTTGCATTGGGGATGCTATCAAACAGGTTGATTCAAAATCCAATTTGCTCAACTTTACTCCAATGGGACTCACTACAGATATCAAAAGATCAATCCCTACATAAGATTATCTTTCCCCACTAATCATAACAGATTAAAATTTACACAAACTTGCAAATACTGGATAACTCCATCAAAACTGTCAACACTCATCCACTCAAGTTCTTGTAAAATGCACAGACTTTCAAGATATTCAGATCTGGATTTTGGCTCAAGCCCAAGAAATTACATTTGATGTGGGGTTAAAAATTTGTTTAGATTCAGCCCATCGTCTTACAGCACGCAGGGGGATTCTAGGCTAAACCTACTGTAAGAATTCTTCAAATTTTTAAGAAAAAAATTAACCAGAGGCAGAAACAAATGGGATAGAGCAATATGGTGCTGCAGAAACATGGAGAGAATGGAGATTATTTAAACAGTCCAAATGCTATAAATGGAAGATTTAAAGTGCCCAAATACCATAGATATTGTGCTTATGCTCCTAAACTTCCAAATTGGCAGAAATAGATTAGATTCTCTTCGGCCCAACAAGTCCACACCGAACCTCCGTAGGGCAACCCATCCAGACCCATTCCCCTACATTTACCCCTGACTAATGCACCTAACACTACAGGCAATTTAGAGTCATAGAGATGTACAGCATGGAAATAGACCCTTCGATCCAACCCGTCCAGATATCCCAACCCAATCTATTTAGCATTGCCAATTCACCTGACCTGCACATCTTTGGACTGCAGGAGGCAACCCACACAGACATGGGGAGAATGTGCAAACTCCACACAGACAGTTGCCCGAGGCGGGAATTGAACCCGGGTCCCTGGCGCTGTGAGGCAGCAGTGCTAACCACTGAGCCACCATGCTGCCTCAACAGGTATGAATGCTATCAACTTAAGTGAATTCTAGACATCTTCACCAGAGCAATCAAACAGCCAAGTCATAACTTAAAGGCATCATTACCTCCATCTCCTTGTCATAGTGTCATTTTTTTGTAAAATCATTGACTTGCAAGTGAAGTGATAGTTTACAGTTCAAATACCTCATTTTGAAGTTAAATCCAATACACTGTCAGATAAAGTCATCAATTTCTCTAAAAAGCTTCACCCTAGGTTTGGGAGATGGGGAGAACAGTGTTTATACACTAACATTAAAGTGTCTGCATCTTCTGTTGTATTGAAAAAAATTACTTATTCACAACACCAACATATTCAGTTTCTAAAATTTACTCTCCTTTTGCCCTTTGTGCACAGTGGGATTTAGTCTGGTCTTGTTGAAGGTTCATGAGATTACCAGTTTACACCTGTTTTCAAAACTCTCCGAAGAGTACACAAAAGGTTTTCAGCTACTACAACTGCCCAGATATCCATTTCAATTCTTCAATGGGTGATCTGCTTTGTATTCTGATTATTCCTCATTACAGTTCTTAACCAAATTTACACATTGTTGGAATTTATACTTCACTGCTTCTCAAAAAGAAATATTGAGAAAGTGAGAAAGAATCTATATGGAAATTGCACAGAAACGTAAAGCAGTAATTTAGTTAAATGGAACAAATAAGCTCTGCTCAGCTTCCAACTGGAATATGTTTAATGTGAAGAACAAGCTGACAAGCCAGTTATTTGCTCCACCTTAAAAACTGGAACACAGAAAATTACACCACCTTGCAGCGAACTTGGAAAGCCCCAGGATTCAGCTGTACAAGTTGGCTATTCTGTAACTAGCCTGAAACTGAAATGATACAAGATGACCTTCTCCAGATGGTCTCATGGCTAGTTTTTTTAAATTAGACATTGTTCCCAATGCAGTCCTGGGAAACAGAGGTACAGTACAATACTGCTCAGTACATTGATCACATCATAACCATATACCAACACAGCGAGTGACAAATAAATATTCACTCAATCCTCAAGAACGGCAAGGATAAATATTTCAGGCACCATTGGCATATAGGAGACAAGCCACAGTTGCATCGCTACCCTGCACTGTGCTAGTAGTAACAAACAGCGATGATAGTGACCTTTCAAATATAAAACACTGGCTTCACACAAGGTTGAAGCTGTACCCAAATACTGGAAGGTCAATATGCTGAAATGGTCTTGTAACCCTTACCCAAATGCCCTTTGTGGTTAAACCAGAGTTGCAGTCAAAGCTGGGGCTCTGCAACATTGTATTGCAATACAACAGTTGGTCACTGAATCTGGGGGTTGGGGGTTAGGAAGAGATTTGAGATTGGCACAGGGTGGAGCAAAGTTGTGTATTGTGAGAGAGTGATGACTAAAACACTCCGTCATAGGAGACAATGCTACAGCTGAAGGTATTAAATCAGATTCCGTAGTGCACAAATCAATAGCAGTCCCCATATTAAAATAAAAACCACCAATAAAGTACTTTCAATTTTATGATTATGTTGCTACAAAATTTGGAAAAGCTGCATGATCCCTTCAGTTAGAACTAGCCATTCTCCCAAATTAAAATTAACCATTGTCTTACCAGACCATAGGGCTGCGCTCTCTCAATAGAGATGATGGTCACTTAAGTTAAGAGTCACCTTACCACTCAGCTGGTGTGGGAATTGAACCCATGCTGCTGGCATCATTCGATCACAAACCACTGACTAGCCAACCGAACCAAACTCAGCCCCTTCTGTCTGTTTGCAAATTAATAGGAAGACCTCCACTCACCCATCTAGAGTATAGCATTAGTTCTGGCCACCTCAAATTAGGAAGAATGCAATGACATTAGAGCGGACCCAGAGAATATTCATGGAACTTGTTGCAAAGGTGAGGTGCTAAAGCCACATAGGTTAGAAAAGCAAGGTTGTTCTCCTTGTAGAAGATCATGATGAGATTTGAGAGAGGCATTCAAAGCACAAGGGCTGTGGATAGAGTGGACAGACAGAAACCAATCCTACAGACGCAGGATTAAAGAACTGGAGGTGACCAATTAAAGATGCACAGCAAAACAAAAAAGCAATACCCTAGAGTTAAACAGAATGATGCAGCGACTGGCTAGGATCTGAAACATACCAAGTGTGAAGGCAGATTAAGTTATTGCTTTCACAAGAGAATGGGATCATCTCAAAAGGAAAAAATTGCAGGGCAGCAAAGAAGAACAGTGGCATACAGTGAACTATTCTCAAAGACCTAGTATAGACAGCATGCTAAATGGTCTCCTCTGCTACATCCATTCAATGGCTCACTCCTAAAGAGTTTTTCCTAGCTACAGAAATGAACCAAAGACAAAGGAGCTTTAAAATATAGCTGTAGTAATGTCAGAAATTTGATAATTTGCATATCTTCTCTCATGAAATTTTAATGAGAACTCATTCATCTGTGACTTTCTAAAGTACCAAAACCCATTAAAGACTTCTTCATATGCTTCAGCAATGTCATCCTCTGCTCTTCCAATTCTAGCCTCCTGCACATTCCCAAATTTCATTAGCCCACTACTAGAAGGCTCATCTTCAGTTGCATAAATTCTGGAGCTGCCTCCTAAAATTTCTCCTCCTTCATGATGTTCCTTAAACAAATTATCCTCATGTTGTGGCTTTGTTTAAGATTTTACTTTGTCATGCTGTGAACCACCTTGGGCAGGAAAGAGATACAAAACTGCTAAAAGCAAATATTGCAAGACTGTCTAGCGTCCAGGAATGGTTCCAAATTAGTCTCCCATTACTCTGAAAAAGCCTTCAATAACATACAGCTGGATTTCAACTTGAATTGTGTTAAATAAAGTCCATATTTATTCCAGTAAATACAGTACACAAACTATTTTACTACCACAAGAACAAAATCCAGCACTTCAGCTTTTAACAGCTGCAGCAAATATGCGTGGGAACAAAGTGTTACAACCAGTAAATATTTAGTATGGTTAAACTACTGTAGATGGTGACTGATCTCAAGAAAGGGTGGCACCATGTTAACATGGAACTCTGCAGATAAATAGAAATGTCTGCGTGCCATTTACAACTGGAACAACCCCACATGCAGTTTATTGATATAAGCCTATCTTCACTCCAAAGAAAGTTCAACTGGTTTACGTTTATTTACTTGGACTTTAGCACAGCCTTTGATAAGGTTCCGCATGGTGGACTAATTCGGAAAGTTAGATCAAATGGGATTCAGGGTGAGCTTGACAATTAGATACAAAAAATTATCTCCTACCATAACATAAATGAATGAGAATATAAGAGACATGGTTACTAAGTTTGTGGATAACACCAAAATTGGTGATATAGTGGACAGTGAAGGAGGTTATCTAAGGTTACAAAGAGACAGAGACCAACTAGGTCAATGGGTTGAGCAGGAGCAGATGCAGTTTAATTTGGAGAAATGAGAGGTATTGTGTTTTGTTAAAACAAACAAGGGCAGAGCCTATACAATTAATGATGGGACACTGCATAGTGTTGTAGAGCAGAGCCCGAGGGGTTCAGGTACATAATTCTTTAAATTTGCATCAGAGGTAGACAGGGTGGTTAAGAAGGCAGTTAGCATATTCGTTACTCATACCTTTGAGTATAAGAGTTGGGATGTCATGTTGAGGATTTACAAGACAGTGGTGAGGCTTCTTCTGAAGTACTGTCTCAAGTTCTGGTTGCCCTGTTATAGGAAGGATATTATTAAACTAGAGGGGATTAGGAAGAGATTTACCAAGATGTTGCCAGGTCTGGAGGATTTGAATTGTAAGGACAGGCTGGGGCTATTTTTCCTGGACTGTAGGAGGTTGAGGGGTGACCTTATGGTGGTTTATAAAATCATGGGGGCATAGAGGGAGTGGGGAAAAAAGTTCAAAACTGGAGGGCATACTTTTCAGATGAGGAGAAGATACGGTTTAAAAAGGACATGAGGGACAACATTTTTACACAGTGGTTAGTGTGTGGAATGAACTGCCAGAGGAAGTGGTGGATACAAGTACAGTTATGTTTAGGAGACACATGGATAAGTACGTGAATAGGAAAGTTTTGGAGGGATATGGGTCAAGTGCAGGCAAGTGGGGTTGGTTTAGTTTGGGAACATGGTCATTGTTGGACTAGTTGGACCAAAGGGTCAATTACCATGATATTTTGCATATTGCACCCTATCCAATAAGCAACTGAATGGTCAATCAGCTGTTTTGGCCATACTTTCACATTAATTACATTCTATTGCCAGTTCAGTCCAAGATCTCATTTTGAACTTGAAACAATATGCGCAACTAAAAACCGGTTTCCTCTTTCAGCAATGCTAGCAAAAGCTGTCAACCTACTGCAACACTCAACCACCAATAAACAAATGTGCAGCATATTAGGAAGACAGTGATCTTTGCAGAAATATTGGCACCTAAATGAGAGGTCAAAAGCCTCTGAAATGAGAAAATCTCAATAATGGGGCTGATTAAAGGAGTTATTCTGCAGGTGTGTGTTGCAATGACTTCCCATGCATCTAAATTTCAATATTAACCTTGTTCAGCTGCCTTACGAATCTCTTGTTCGAGACCTGAATTAACAAAATATTTCAAAAAATGTGAAAGATGAGAAAATGAAATGATTACTCAAGGGATCGTCTTCAACTTAGCTCACTGGTTTCTTTATGGAAAAGAAACATCACATGTCAAAAGCCTATAGATTCTCACAGCTGGAAGCATATTACTTGGACACTTACACATTCATTTTGACAGCTTCACCAGCTCCAAACGCATTCAATGCAGTTACTGTACATACATAATATGCCATAAAGGCAGCTATTATATTGGCATCTGGTTACAGTTGGATTATTTCTATTAAACTTGCCTGAATTAAGCTTTCTTCCCAAAACACTCCTACCCATTTATTTCACTCTTGCAATCAAAATGAACAAACTGTACCAATACATTTATTTTTACTCTGAATAGTAGAGACAATTTATAATTTCAGTGCTAGGCTCCTGTTTCTTAAAGATTTAGTCTGATTTAATAAAGATAGATAACACTGCTTCAAAAAAAAGGAACCTGCAACCCCCTACACAGTTGCTATTAAGACACCTAACTATTTCACAACCAGATTTAATAATAAGACAGAGGACTTGAAAACCACTCTTCAGCTGTACTGAGTAAAGGTCATTATCAAACACTGCAGAAGCAACTTATCCTGAGCTGAACAATTCCATTAACCACATATTTGGCAAAATGATTTGGAGGATCCCCAGAAATCTTCAAAGTAACCACTCAGTGGACCCAGAAATTATAGGTACATAAGCAACACCCTTTAAAAGGGTTGCAATTAAGTGCCAATTTTGAAACGTTGTGTATTCTATGAAGTCTCAAGTCATCACGAGTCAACTACATTGTTAACCTAAAAAAAATTTCATTTTCTCTCACTCAGTGCTTCTAGATAATCTCTGCAGTTAACAACAGTTCAATTCAAACGTGTGTACGCTGCTGATAGAAACTGATGCCAGCCTTATCAGGCTTTTCGTTGCTACGGTCTGAACAGCGTTCGAAACCTGAGAGAATTAACAAACAACAAAGAAAAACATGCAATTTACTCCACAAGTTGCAGCTAACATTGCAATTCCAGGCCCTCTCATTAAGGGGAGGCACTCATGTGGGGGCAGTGAACACGGGAAAAAAAAACAAGTGGGAAAGCAAACAACATGCAAGCCGAGATTGTTAAAATAGATGCTGCTAACGTACACAGGCAGGGAAGGACAAGGGGATTTGGGACACCATCAGTTCAGCTGCATCATTAAGACAGCACCTCTCCAAAACAAATTAAAGATTAAACACCCCGAATAAAACTTATCGTCCCCGTTTGCAATGCTTGGCTGAGATTAATGCGCCGCTGCTCTCTACTGAAGGTGTTTATGTTGCTGAGGCCGGGCAGCAGGTGCAGGTACCTTTGCTGACGGGAGATGTGCAGCAGGAGGTCGAGTAACTGCCTTTCCTCTCCCCGGATGGGGCCGACCTCCAGGCCGCCTCTGGCTCCCCCGGCCCGGGGCCGGTGCTGGTCGAGGTGGTGACGCTGTGGAAGGCGCTGCGGCTCCCTGGCGGTGAGACGGACGGAGCCGGGGACGGTGCCGAGGAGGAGCCGGGGGCCAGCCTGGCGCCGACGGGGGAATTGCTGCTGCTGCCGCCGCCGGCCGCCCGCAGCTGAAAGGGGACGGTGGCTCGGAGCGGCTGAGGGCGGCTGGAGGTCGGGGAGCCGTTGGGCCGCACTCGCGGCGCCACTTGCGAGGACATCGCCGATCGACGGGACTCGAAAACAATAAATAGCGGCGGCTCTTCAGCGACCCCCTCCACCTCCTCCTACCCCAACAGCTCCCAGAGAGTGAATCGAATCCACTCCCACCCCCCTCTGCTCTCACACAGCACATCAACACTCACTCGAACTTTCCCTCAGCCCCAGCACCAACGCCCCGCCCCTTTACTGCCTCCTCTCGCCTCTCACTGGCCGTGCCTCCGCCGCCTCACACTGCGATTGGCCTGGCTCCCCGTCCCTCACGCCCGCTGTGACCAATCGCAAGGGGCCTATGGCACATTTCTGGACGGCTGCCAGGGATAGGACACGCGGATTGGCCGTGCGGTGCGAGGGCGGGGCCGTTCCCGGAGATCCCCCTCTTGATTGGTGAGCGCCGACGTTACTCAAAGCTGTCACCGATATCGATAGGATGAGGCTCGGTGGGGGGGGCTCCATGGCAACGCCAAGTAAGTGACGTCACAACCAGGGCCTCGCGGTCATGTGACTGTCTCTCCCTGGGTTTTACTACAGCCTTTGACGTCACAGCAACAATAAAAATAATGAAAAACTCCTTCTATTTCTCAATGAGTTGCGAATCAAAAAGGCTGCTGCCGGCGCATTGCAATGCAATAAACTGGTGTGCGAATGATTTTTGTTTCTCACTGCATTCTCTTCACTTGTTTTTGCTTTAACTGTCTCTCTTCTACGGCAACATTGATATTCTCCTTTTCCTCTCATCCCCTGCCGGTTAGTGCGACAAGGTTTGGAATAAGGTCACCATCGTCAGATTCAATGCACCGATGCACATCTTGAGCCGCAGCAGTTAGAAAGCAGGTGAATTGGGCAATCTTGCAACTGGAAAGGCTATGGTCCAGGCACTGGCCAAACCAGCTCTCTAAAGCATTAACACTAGGTGTTTTCTGGATCAAAAGAGTAAGCATACTTGCTGGTGTGTCCATATGTTTGGAGACCTGAACACCCTTGTTGAGCTCACAGTGAATCATTTCTGAATATTAGTTGGAAATTTAGTTTCTTTCCAGCTGAAAATGACAAATTTGATATGAGTCTATCCCTGATAAATATTCTGAGTCACTCAGTATTGCTATCAGATGTGCTCTGCAGTGGATTCTTGCCTACGCTGGCAGTATCATGCTGTTTTCGTTTACAATGTGTAAACTGTTGTGTGGCTGGACAAATGGGCTAACCAGTAGCAAACAGCATTTATTAATGAAAAGTGTGAAGTGATGCATTTTGGGAAGACTAACATGAATGGTATGAACCGAGGATGTACAGAGGTCAGAGGGACCTTCATGTGGTGTGCATAGATCTCTATGAAGGCAGCAGGACAGGTAATAGAGTGGTTAAGAAGGCATAAGGGATTTTTTGCCTTTATTAGTCAAGATGTTGAATATAAGAGTCATAGAGATGTACAGCACTGAAACAGATCTTTCGGTTCAAGTTGTCCATGCCGACCAGATATCCCAACCCAATCTAGTCCCACCTGCCAGCACCCAGCCCATATCCCTCCAACCCTTTCTAAATATTGTAATTGTAATAGCCTCCACCACATCCTCTGGCAGCTCATTCAAAACACGTACCACCCTCTGTGTGAAAAGGTTGCCCCTTAGATCTCTTTTATATCTTTCCCCTCAAACCCTAAACCTATGCCCTCTAGTTTTGGATTCCCCCATCCCAGGGAAGAGACTTTGTCTATTTATCCTATGTATGCCCCTCATGATTTTATAAACCTCTGTAAGGTCACCCCCAGCCTCCAACGCTCCAGGGAAAACAGCCCGAGCCTATTCAATCAGTCTCCATAGCTCAAATCCTCCAACCCTGGCAACATTCGTGGAAAGCTTTTCTGAACCATTTCAAATTTCACATCCTTCTGATAGGATGGAGACCAGAATTGCACGCAATATTCCAAAAGTCGCCTAACCAATGTCCTGTACAGCCGCAACATGACCTCCTAACTCCTGTAGTCAATCGTCTGACCAACAAAGGAAAGCATACCAAACATCTTCTTCACTATCCTATGACTGTGACACCACCTGTGACTTTCAAGGAGCTATGAACCTGCACTCCAAGGTCTCTTTGTTCAGCAACGCTCCCTAGGACCTTACCATTAAGTGTATAAATCCTGCATTTCCCAAAATGCAGCACCTTGCATTTATCTAAATTAAACTTCATCTGCCACTTCTCAGCCCATTAGCCCATCTGATCAAAATCCCATTGTAATCTGAGGTAACCTTCTTCACTGTCCACTACAGCTCCAGTTTTGGTGTCATCTGCAAACTTACTGATTATACCTCTTATGCTCACACCCATTTATATAAATGACGATAAGTAGTGCACCCAGCACCGATCCTTATGGATCCACTGGTCACAGGCCTCCAGTCTGAAAATCAAACCTCCACCACCACCCCCTGTCTTCTACCTTTGAGCTAGTTCTGTATCCAAATGGCTAGTTCTCCCTGTATTCCATGAGATCCACCCTTGCTAACCGGTCTCCCATGGAGAACCTTGTCAAACACCTTACTGAAGTCCATATAGATCACATCCACCACTCTGGTCTCATCAATCCTCTCTGCTACTTCCTTAAAAAACTCAATCAAGTTATTGAGACATGATTTCCCATGCACAAAGCCATATTGACTATCCCTAATTACTCCTTGCCTTTCCAAATACATGTACATCCTGAGCTTGGGGGAATGGAGATGTACAGAACATTAGTTAGGCCATGGCTAGAATACTGTGCAGCTATGGTACCCACACTATAAGAAAGATGCGATTGCAGGAGAAGGTGCAGAGAAAATTCACCACAATGTTGCCTGGATTGGAGTGATTCACCTATGAGGAGAAACTGAGTAGCCTGGCGTTATTTTCCTTAGAGCAAAGAAAGCTGAGGGGGATCTTGATTATCATGTACAAAGTTATGAGAGACATAGATAGTGTAGATAGGAAAAATGTTTTACCCTGAGTAGAGATATCAGGAAGGTGGCATAGTTTTAAGATAAGGAGCAGGAGGTTTAAAGGGGATTTGAGAATTATTTTCTTTCCCCAGGGGGTGGTAGATATCTGGAACTCACTGCCGAAAAAGGTGGCAGGTTCAGGAATCCTCAAGACATTTAAGAAGCATTTAGAAGAGCACTTGAAACTCCACACCACACAAGGCTATGGGCCAAGTGCTGCAAAATGAAACTACAATGATTAGATGCTTGATTACTTAAAACACAATAGGCCAAATCACTTTTTCCATTTTGTGAAATCTCTGTGACTCACGTCTAAACAGTCCACTCCTGTCAGTCTGTACACATGCATTGCATGCATACTCTTTCAATTGTGCAGGTCTCTTAATGGTATGTATATGGCTGTTGTTGGCTGTTCGTCTCATCCCAGCTTATACCTAGAGTGATCTTCCTTCTCCCAAAAGCATCATTCAATGGTGAGTGCAGTTACCATGGTAACTGTTGTTGTTGATCCACCTCCATTGCTGAAGACCAGTTAGAACTCTGGAATAGATGGTCATTCTGTACTTTGTATAGGTGGTGCAACCTCATCTTGTGATTAACTGCCTATAGGGAAGGCATAGCTTCTCTATTTACAGAGACATCTGTAATTTTAAAGATATATCTGGGCGCTTTCACATTCATCACATATAATCGAGGTGACAACTGTTAACGCAAGTTGCCATGTGGGCTGACTCTTGTTGAAAGCACTGAAATTTTGCATTCTGGTTGGCTCTCCAGTGTTCAGCTCTTACTGTTACTTGGCAGTTTTATCAAAGTGAAATTTGACTTTCTGTTCTTTCTCTTTGATTTTATAAACACATTTGTTGCTACTCCTAGCTTCAGCTGTTATTTTTTGCTATCAAAGAATAGTTTGAAAGCAGTGTCATACTTTGGACAGGACTACTTTCCATGTCATCAGAAGTCGTGTTACATGATCGAAAAGTTGCCATGAAAAGGTCTGTACTGGATTTCTCAATTTCTTTATCACCCAATTGCAATTTTATAGCTGCCTCAGACAGGGATCGTGCAGAAATAATGTATGTGTTAAATTTCCTAATCCTTTATGATGTGTCTGAAATCTCCACTCATGAATTGTGTGCTATTGTCACTTATCACAATGTCTGGAATACTATAATGACTCGAGTATGTTTTCAGGCATGCTATACTCTGGTAGTCTTCAGGTGGTCCAGTTTCTAGTAGTCAGAATAGTACTCAAGGTGACAAGATAATCTGTTACTGTGAGAGCGCAGAGGTCTACTCTAGGCTTCATGCATGGGTAATGTGAGGTTTCATTCGTCAGAGCAGCTCTTTATCTTGCTTATCTTTATCTGGTATATGTTGCAAACAGTGCACTGATTGATGTGGTGGTTAATTTTAATTCGCTTGTTTGCCCAGTTGAATATTTCTCTTGCCTTCCTCAGATTACAAAATCCTTGAGTTTATCCCTGGATTTGCTTCAGATCGCTTCCACCATCTCCTCAGGGATAAGGATTCTATTTGCTTTGTTCAAGATGCCATCTTGGGCTATTATTTCATCTCTGTCTGCCCAAAAATCTTATAGCAACAGATATGCCCTTGAAGCTTTCAGGCCATATTTTCGTCATTAATTCCTGGAGCACATGGAAAGTTGTATTTTGTTGTGTAGTTTGCTTAATTTGAACAATGCGATCATCTTTCAGATTTAATGTTGGTTGATGATTTTCAAGGTACTCATTGAGTCTTGAAGATTTCACACTTTTTCTCAGTAGCTTCGACTTTCCTTAATTGGGATAGTTGATTTTGACCCCATGTCGGTTACGTACATCTGTTCCTTCTTCTTGTATATCTTATTGAAATTATAATTCTGCAAACTAAGTAACATTCTTTGCAGATGCTTTGGAGTGACTTGTGATCAGGTTAGAAGTCAATCATCCCTCCAGAACAAGTATTGATTAAAATGCTCACAAAGACTACAGTCAAACACATTTTCTCAA